>NC_012873.2:36761174-36787986 GCF_000003195.3 Sorghum bicolor
TTTCACTTTTCTTGGGATGTGCATTTCCACTTGCTTTCCGGCTTGACAAGGACTACATGGTTTATCCTTCTCAAAGGTGACATCCTTCAAGCCTCTAACTAAGTCATGCCTCAAAAGTTTGTTCAATTGTTTCATTCCAACATGACCAAGCCTTCTATGCCACAACCAACCCAAACTTGATTTGCTAATTAGACATGAGGTCAATTGAGTGTCACTATCATTGAAATCAACCAAGTATAAGCTACCATGCCTAAATCCTTTGAATATCAAGTTTGATCCACCAACACTAACAACCTCAACATCATCACTTCCAAAGATGCACTTGAAACCAAGGTCACAAAGTTGTGCAATTGACAAGAGATTGAAATCAAGGCTTTCAACTAGCAACACATTTGATATGCTCATGTCATTTGAGATAGCAATTTTACCAAGCCCCTTGACCTTGACTTTCTTGTTGTTGCCGAAGGTAATTGAATCAAAGCCACCATTTTGACTAGTATCAATTGATTTGAACATACAAGACTCCCCGGTCATATGTTGAGTGCACCCACTATCAAGCACCCAATGCCTTCCTCCAGCTTTGTAATTGACCTACAAGACAAGATCAATTCTTTTTAGGTACCCAAACTTGATTGGGTCCTCTAAGGTTAGCAACTAAGCTCTTTGGTACCCAAATGGCTTTCTTATTTGAGCCCATCCATGGTGCACCAATGAACTTAGCATGAACACCTTTTGTATCCTTGGTAAGCACATAGAAAGAATTTAGCTTAATTGAGGATACATGAGCTTTGGGTTTCTTGTTCATGCATTGTTGCTCTAGGTGTCCAACTTGCTTGCAAGCTTTGCAATACCGGCCATTGTTCTTCACAAAACTAGTCTTGTGAGGAGCAAAGGCGGCTTTGCCTTTCTTGAGGTTATAGCCCAATCCCTCTTTGTAGAGAGAAGCTCTTTGGCTACCCAAGCACATAAGCAAGCGGTCTTCACCACCATAGGCTTTGGCTAAGGTGTGATTGAGCTCCTTTACCTCCTTCTTGAGAATTTCATTCTCAACTTTTAGTGTGGTGTCACATGTGAAACCATCACTACTAGATGAGGATGATGTAGATGTGCTACATGAAGGGTTAGTAGAAGCAACAACAATAGGCTTACTTAAGATATCATATGTTAGGCCTATGTTGCAAGTTTTAGCTTTCACCATTTTAGTAGGCTCATTTTTACACTTGTTAACTAGAGAGGAATGAGCTTCTTCAAGCTTAGTGTGAGCCTTTTGAAGCTTCTTATGGTCTTCCTTTAGACTCTCATAAGATGCTCTAAGCTCATCAAGTTCTTGCTCAAGGGTTTTCTTATCCTTAAGCAAGGCCTTGCACTCCTTTCTAGTTTCTTTATAGTGATGAGTGCAATCTTCTAGCATAGTGATTAGTTCATATTTAGTTGGTTCATCATCATCACTATCACTATCACTATCATGGTCACTCTCATCATCGGATGATACCTTAGTGGCCTTAGCCATGAAGCATGACGGAGTGTCGAAGATGGAGCTTTTTCCTTGAATTGCAATGCTAGCATGCGCCTTCTTCTTGGTGCTCTCATCATCACTTGAGGAGTCATCACTATCCCAAGTTGCAACATGGGCATCACCCTTCTTCTTGTTTGAGCCTTCCTTCTTTTCTTGCTTCTTCTTTTGCTTTTTTCTTTCCTTCTTGATAGCATCTTCATCATCACTATCATAAGGACACTTGGCAATGAGATGATCCTTGCTATGGCATCTAAAGCACCTCATGGAATGGTCATTCTTCTTGGAGGAGCTCTTCTTCCTTCTTGCCCGATAGCCCTTCTTCTTCATAAACTTGCCAAATCTTTTGACAAGAAGAGCCATCTCCTCATCTTCATCACTATCACAAGAGCTTGCTTCTTCTTCACTTGATGATTCTTGCTTGGCTTTGCCCTTGGATGTGGAGGCATTGAATGCCACACTTTTCTTCTTTTCATCATCTTTCTTCTCAACATCCTTCTTCTTCTTCTTGATCAACTCATCCTTTTCATCATCTTCTCTATAGGCATCATCGGTTATCACCTCTTGAAAGACTTGTTGGGGAGTTGATTCACTAAGAGTTGTCTTGACTAGCACGGTGATCAATGTGTCAAATCTCTTGGGCAAGCTTCTCAAGAATTTCATAGTGAATTGACTATCCTTCACTGCTTCCCCAAGTGCCTTGAGTTCATTCACAATGACTTGCAACCAGTGAAACATCTCCGGCACACTTTCATCTTCTTGCATCTTGAAGCTTGAGAAGTTTTCTTGGAGGATGTATGCCTTGGCGGTCTTGGTTCCCTTTGTACCCTCAAATGTTTCTTCTAATTTTGCCCATGCATCATGAGCAACCACAATGTTCTTGATTTGCTCAAAAGTCTTGTCATCAAGAGCTTGATGAAGAGCACTAATTGCAATGTCATTGCATTGAAGCTTCTTTTCTTCAACCGGTGTTGGTGCATTCTCATTTGCAACCTCAAACTTTGTTTCGGTCACCTTCCAAACTTCTCTATTGATTGACTTGAGATGGGCGGTCATCTTGACCTTCCAATAAGCATAGTTTGTGCCATCAAAGTAAGGTGCCTTCTTAGTGTTGTTTGTATGCAAACTAAGAGCCATTTCTTCACCGTAGGTTGTTAAGCCTCAAATAAACGGTGCCTCAGCTCCGATACCACTTGAAAGGTCCAAATGGCTAGAGGGGGGTGAATAGCCTATTTAAAAATTCTACAAACTTCACTAAGCAAGCGAGTTAGTAAAATAAATGGCGAAGCAATTCTAGCACTAGCTCAACTAAGCTATGCAAGCCACCTATACAAACTAGTACAAGGCCGAACACTAAAGCACAACAACAAAAGAAGGCTAGTTACACTCCTAAACAATTGAACTAAACTAAACAAGCAAAACAACTAGCTAGGCATACAAGTAGTAAAGGAGTGGAGAGTGATTGTTATACCAACGTTGTAGAGTAGAGATATATCCAACCAATCACTCACAATCACAAGAGAATCCTCGGCAACAGATGACACAAGATTTTTTACCGAGGTTCACTTGCTTCCCGGCAAGCTACTCCTCGTTGTGGCGATACACCCACTTGATGGATCACGAGCTAATTGGCAATCCAAAGCCAAACCCTCAGTGGGTGCCGCACATCCACTCACAAGATGGGGATCCTCCAAGCCACGAGCAATCCACTAGAGTAGCCAATTGCGATCTCCCGTGGGGAAGGCTTAAGAACCCCTCACAAAACACTTGGTGAGGCTTGAAACAATCTCCAATCACGAGCTCAACACCACCGCTGCTCCAAGCCGTCTAGGGCGTCGGGAAACACCCAAGAGTAACAAGAAATCCACAGCAAACTCAAGAATCAAGTGCCATTAAATGCAACTCTCAAAGCAATGCACTTGAATCTCACTCAATCTCACTAGGATGAGCAATCAAGCAAGGAGATGAGTGGAGGGAGTGTTCTCTAGCTCCAAGTATGACTCAAGTATTCAAAAGTGCAAGAGTGAACCTCCCAAAGCTGGCCACCAACTATTTATAAGCTCCCTCAAAGAAACTAGCCATTGGCTGCTTTCACTGGGCTGAAAACGGGGGCACCGGACTCACTGCAACAGTGCGTCCGGTGCTCCAGAAACAGTCACGTGTCCCCTACATGAATCTCGCACGTTGATCTCTAACGGTCACCTGCGGACCACCGGACGCTACCAAGTGGGCACCGGACGTGTCCGGTACTCACCGGTCTCGTGCGCAGAGAGTTTGTCAAAAACGCATGATCACCGGACGCAACCACCGGACGCACTCGGTCGGCACCGGACGCTTACTCAGAGAACACCGTAAAAGCTCAGGGACACTGGACGCACCAACAGCGTTCGGTCAGGGTCCGATGCTGATCGTCCGGTGCACAGCTCTCAGCAACCGAGAGCGCACCGGACGCTCCGGGGCAGCGTCCGGTGCCTCAGAACCGAGCGTCTGGTGAGTTTTCAGTCAGAAACTTTCTACTGGAGCACAGGAAACTTTCCACTGCCAAACAAGAAACTTTCCACTGGTATACAAGAAACTTTCTACTAGCGCACAAGAAACTTTCCACCTGTAGACAAGAAACTTTCCGTCGGCAAACAGGAAACTTTCTACTGGTGCACAAGAAACTTTCCACCGGTAGACAAGAAACTTTCCACCGGCATACAGGAAACTTTCTACTGGTGCACAAGGAACTTTCCACCGGCACAAGAGAAACTTTCTACCTCCTTCTTAAGGTGTGCCAACACCACCAAGTGTACCAACAAGTGCAAGGTGTTAGCATTTTCACAAAACATTTTCACCAAAGGAGTTAAATTAGCACTTTACTAGAACCTAATGCATATGCTCAAGATATGGACCTAGTAGCACTTGATTCGAGAGATGACCGTGATTTCCCCTCTTGATAGTCGGCTATCTATCCTAAACCCGGTCAATCACTTCTCTACTCATCTTAGACCGGCAAAAGTAAAACCCTATGTTTATACCTTTGCCTTGATAACTTTGCTCCTCGTTTATCACCATGATCTTCACTTCATGCTTCATCCCTTTGTGATCATGTGGCCACCTTTCCATGCCACCAAGCACCTTCATCACATGTGTTGCTATGCCTAACTCAAATCACTTAAACACAAAGCATTAGCAACTTGGTGTCATTAATTACCAAAACCAAACTTGGGCTTTCATCAACAATGTCATTAATCACCGAAATCACTAGGGGCCTAGATGCTCTTTCAACATTGTTGAGCTTCATCTTGGAACCAGCTTTGGTTTTCTACTATCTTATCCAGAAGTATCTCTGCTTTTCCAATTGTAAGCTCCAAGAATGATCCTTTAGCAGATGCATCTAGGCACTCACGAGTCTTCTAGGTTAATCCATGGTAGAAGGTCTGCATAAGTAACCACATGGCCATTGCATGGTGAGGACAATCTGATATGTATCCTTGAAATCGCTCCCATGCTTCTGAAATGGTTTCTGTCTTCTGCTGTTGGAAACTGACAATATTTCCTCTTAAGGCAGTTGTTTTGCCTATAGGGAAAAACTTTGATAGAAAGGCATCTGACAAGTTCGTCCAGTTGTTGATGTTATCTTGATGAGTGTAGAACCACTTCCTTGCTTTCCCTTCTAGTGAGAATGGAAAAAGGCGAAGCAGTATGACGTCTTTGTCGACTCCATTGATGTGGATTGTGCTTCCAATTTCTAAGAAATTCTGCAAGTGTGCACTAGCATCTTCATGTGCCTTTCCACTGAATTGTATAGCTTGTACCAAATTGATGAGGCTTGACTTGAGCTCAAACTCAGGTGCTCCTTCTTCTACTGCAAATCTTGGACCAGTTGGAATGTTCTGAAGACTTGGAGCAGAGAATTCTTGCAAGGTCTTTTGTGCCATAGCTTCAGAAATTGGTAGCTAGCTTCTTCTTTCTTTCTTGATTGCTTTGGTTCTGATGATGAAGAGTTGAATGTACCCAAAGTCAATCCTGATATAACCTGTATAAAAATATAAACATAGAAAAACAACAGGGTGAACCTGCCAAAGCAGAGGTGCCTTGTTATGATTTCTCACTTAGTAGCTGTTTTATGCAATTATTTCTCCATAGTCTAGTCTAATATTTTATGTTAATAACCTTGACTGATTTTCTGACTTTCCTTACCGTTCCTATGTGTTTCCCTTTTGGTCCCCGGCAACGGCGCCAAAAATGCTTGTTGACACTAGCTAACACCACTTAGATACTAGGTTGTCATCCCCAGCATAGTGCCAGAGTGTACAAAGGTATTTATAAATATAAAGGCTCTCTAGAAAATAATCTATTCTATCCACAAGCGCACAGATAAAACACCTCATTGTAGCATTTCACCAGGATAAGTATTCCAGGTATCGTTATTTATAATTTTGCTTAAGAGAACAAAGGGATGAAATTAAAATATGGACAAAATCTATCAAGGCATAGACTAGAGATAAACTTGCAAGAACATGATTACTAATGAGGAACTCGTCACACAGTCACTTACTTTGGCAGGGGGTAAACCATAAATATAATGATAATGAATTATAAGTTCATGGGTAAATAACACAACGATTAGAAAATAGACTACTCCTCATATATGTAGGTGACGTCGGATTAGCTAGAGAATGGATTCCAAGTTATCTACTATCTACTAAGTCATAATCTACTCTAGTTATCTACAAGATCATATATAGCATAAAAGACTCTTCATTCATGTATAAGGAACATTGCTAAAGTAAATCAGAGCATCGCAAGACTTACTCCGCAATACAAATTCTACCTGTCCTATCGACGGAGGGTGGACTATATAAAGAATCACCGAAGTTGTCACTATCGCGAACGACCACACAACCCGGCCAATAGGTTATATTTGCAGGTAAATAACATCTAAGCACCACACCCACATGTGATCTACCACTTAACTCCCTCGCGTCAAGAGCTAAGCGCTTTGCAAACTTATACATAAACTCATTATCAATCATAACTATATCAAATATAGAACTAGAGCAAACTAAGAACATAATAAATAGAGACATAATGCAATTAGAACAAAGTATTAGAGAAATATATGAATAATACCAATCTTTATTACCGAAGATCCGAATCCAGAGCGTAGTGCTCTACTTCTCTAATTGCTATCTAATCAAACCTCTAAACTTGAAGGATTAGGGAGTAGCTGATTCTAATTCTCTGTGGGAGAGAAGCTCTAAACCCTAACTTTGATGGCTACCTCTGATAATGATTTCTCCTCTTCTCTTCTCTCCCCCAGGGGTGGAGAGGCCTTGGTTATATAGTCCTTTCAAGTGAATTTGGGCCGTCGGATCAAACCGACATTGATCGCACTGTTTTCCTTGATCCTTTAGGTCGGTGGAACACAATCCAAGAGTTTGGTTCGGATTGGCCCCTAGACCTGGGCGGGCGCCCTGCCCCCAAGCCCGTTCGGTCTCCCGTTCGTTCCCGTGGCTTCTGGACTCTTCTAGATTGAGGAAAATTGCGCGGGACGTAATTATCTCGTTGTAAACATGACAGGTGGGCCTTATCTCCATATTTTCTGTTAACCCCCTGCAGAAATAGATAAACACCAAAGCTTGTGGAATTCTGTCAGATAAAACCCTAATTCTAGATTTTTGGTGCATATTGATCCTTTTCCATGTTTAATTGATGGTTAAATTTAGTACTTAAGGACCGTCAACAGTATCTTCCATATCAATAGAAAGATGAAAGAGCAAGACAACAAGCATTTCACAGTGGATGAGAAGGGTGTACTGTGGTTTGATGATTGACTTGTAGTACAAAAAGACCGTGACCTACGCAATAAAATCTTAGATGAAGCTCACTACTCTAAGTTGTCTATCCTTCCTGGTAGTAGCAAAATGTATCAAGACTTGAAGCCTCGTCTCTGGTGGACCAAGATGAAGAAAGAGATAGTAGCTTATGTTGTGAGGTGTGATACCTGCTGCAGGGTAAAGGCAATTCACCTTAAGCCTGCAGGATTGTTGCAACCTTTGTCTGTTCCGGGTTGGAAGTGGGAAGAAATCAGCATGGATTTCAATGTTGGGCTACCCCCTACACAAAAGGGTTACAATTCCATATGGGTGATGTAACAGAACCGACCAAATTATAAGAGATTAAGCCTAACAGCGACCATTTGCATAGTCAAACCATCAGGCTTAAGCCCATATAATCCCGGTAGTCCGTGAAATCTCGAAGGATTTCAAACCACACATCGTACAACAGCCAAGATCGTAATAAGTTTAGCGGTCGCCATCCACAAATACATCCAGATTACAACATTCATAAAACACATCGGAGTTCTAAAAATTATTACAAACCAAGTTCTTCAAGTAGCGGGAGCTTCATCGTTCGAAAATACAACACACACGCTTAGTCTGATACAGTGCCATAGTTCGGTCATTCCCACAAAAGCAAAAGGAGAGACGGAGTGACCATCGCCCTTGGTCTAGTCATCACCCATAGCTGGGTACAGACAGAGGATGCAATAACCATAGTACATTTGACCATCTGCAAAACAACATTGGAGTAGAACCCTGAGTACGAGAAGGTACTCAGCTAGACTTACCCGTCATAAATTAAAATAAAGACTCTTTAAGGATCATGAAGGCTATATAGTGGGGTAGCTGACAACCATTTTGCAAAACCGCAGGATTTTACTATCATAACCTACATAAATCTTTCTTCTTTTAATTTGCTCAAGTCGAAAGTATCATTACCTATTATCTAGGTTTGCACCTGCACTATTACAAGCAAGTATAAGGATATGATAGTACCTCATCATAGCATTCATAAACCATTTATCAATATAACCCAAGTGTTCCATAGTCCTTACTACGAGGACGAAGCTCATGTCAAGTGCTCACTATCCAGGAGCGATGGCGATTCGAATCGATTTCTAACCAGCTGGCGAGTTTATTCCCCACACAAACCACACTCACTGATCAAGTGAGCTACAGGTCACCGTATTGCACTATCCAGGACCAATTCGCGGGTTCGACAGGCACCGCCCGTACCCGAGGACCGTTCCGGCGACCGAGGTATCCAAGGTATACCAAGGTTGTGCGCCGCGCCCTCGTTGTTCTCCTCAACCATCACCAATACACCGGCCCGGATAGTGCTCAGGCTTGGCGGTCGGAACGACTTATCCTTCCAGCTAAATGTGGGGCATGCGTTCAACATGACAAGAGGGCCGTCAACGATCGGTCCTTAATCGACACAGGCAGGGGCACTATGCTCGACCCACCATAAGACCCTGCCCGGTCTCCAATTACATTCCACACTTGGTTATTCTTTTCCCCAAGCAACCACTGCTTAATCAAGCCGGTATCCACCTATATCTCGCAGGTGACAGGGAATCACCCGACTTCTACCGGACTAAGCAAGCTAAGCATAGACTCCGTGCCTATCTACATAGGACAAGGTAGGTAAACGAGTAGGGATAACAAGGAGTACATATGCATCAATGGTATCAAGCAATTCCTATCACTTAGATGCAATATAGTAGAACAAGTACAGTGCATCATGTAAGTTAGCGAGAATAGGGAGACTTAGAATGCTCCGGGGCTTGCCTTTCTCAAACGTGCTGGGTCGGTGATCCGGACACTCCTGCAGTTCCTCTCCGGATTCCTGTGCTTCCGGAGGTTCCTATTCCTAGATCTCCTCTGGTTCCTCGGGTCCCACCTCGTTCTCCTGCGAGCCTGTACGATGCATGTGTGCTCATGAGTGGAGTGCGAGATGCCCGAGTGGATGCTTGTATGAGAAGGTACCAAGGAGTCATGACATGATGCGTAGGCGATTTAATTGGTCATGCTCTTTACAAGGTAGTCAACATCATTCAAGAGTAAGCAATTGGATCAAATATCTGTGCATTCTCTTCTACAATTATTTTTCAAATGCAACTAGCAACCCACATGATGCTTCAAAGATACCAAACCCCTCCTTGTTTTACTCAACCTATATACAACAATTCATAATTTTCTTTATTCATTGCTAGGCCCATTAAAAATTACATGCAGTTCTGTTCATCAATAAATTCCACAAAACTTACAGGAGACTACCAGCCAAGCATAAAGTCTACTGTAAATTTTTCATAATTTTTGGATACTTATTTTGAGCTACAAAAATCACAGGATTAATTAATAAGGTAAGTATAATCACTCTACTATGATATAAGTGTCAAACAACAGATTTCATATCTTTACAATTTGTCTAATATCATAAGAAACATCCACAAAAATTTCCAGATTAATTGCATGATCCAATTAATTATTAAAAATCATAAACCACAGCCATGCAAGCATTTAAATTACCATAAATTTATTTATACACCAAATAATATGTAGCAATATTTTCCCAGTGAGTAAACATACATGCAGAGCCAACAAATCAAGTTTCACATTTTTCTGAGTCATATTTTATTTACTATGCATTTTCCAAGATTAGCAAAAACATGGATTAAATATATTCATACAGAAAAGTTACTCAAACATGACATGCAATTACATCATGCTGTAGACCTGGAAATATAGAGCATACCAAAATTTATTTCATCCAATTTGGAGCTGTAAAACTCAAGATATGAATTTTACAAATTTTGAATTAATTTCTGGAAAACATTTATTCAAGAAAACCGACGAAAAAGGCTAAGCACACCCAGATCTACACCCACCGGGGTCCCCCTACGACTGACAGTGGGCCTCTGACCCCACTGGTCAGCGAGACCGAGAGGGAGCTCACCTCCGACGAGCAGATCTCGCCGGCGGTGAGGTTCCCGGTCACGGGGTGAGCACCATCGTGCTCCCCGCAGCGAGGCGCACCCAGCGGTACCCTCGGATTGGCCGGAGGATGACCGGAACACCTCCGACGAGCATGCTTGGCGGCACGGCGGCGCGGTAGAGCGTGCGCAAACAGTTCTCCGAGCTTCCTCACCACCCTACCGACCTAGCGCAACCAAGAACCAGCGAAAAGAGGTAGGGAAACGCAAGATCCGTCGCGGCGGAGTACTCCGGCGAGCTCGGGGTAACTCCGGCGAGCGATTCACGGCGCTCGACGGACTCTCACCTCGGTAGAATGCTCGCATAAGCTTACCCTAACAATGGCGAAGGCGCTGGTGGCTTCGGTGTCGAGGTTTGGTCACCGGAGTGGCCGGCGGTGAGCAGCGGAGCCGCTCCGGCGATGGCACTGCGGCGGAGTCCTACGGCTCGGTGGCGCTCGCGAGCGGAGGGAGGAAGGAGAAGGGCGCGGGCGACAGGATGGAGGGAATGGCCTGGGAGCCCGAGCCGGCGTCCTGACCAGGGGGGTTGGAGGCCGGCCGCGGCGCGTCCAAGGCCGGCGTACGGCCGCCACGTGGCCGGCGCCGGGTGGAGCGAGGCGGGCGCCGCACGCGCGGGAGAGAGGGGAGGGGGAGCGGGCCGCGCTGCCCAGCTGGGCCGAAAGGGAGGCGGGTCGGCCCAGCAGCGCCTGTCCCCTTTCTCCTTTTTTTTGAAATTCTTTTCTCAAATTCTTTCTAAATTCATTTGGACCAATTTAAATTCATTTTCACCTCTTGCTCCCAAAAACAAAGTTGTTCTAAAACAAAAACCCTACAACTTTGTTTTAATAAGCAAGACCAAATTCCTAATTGAATTTGAATTACAAATTAAAACTAGTTCTAGGTTTTTAAATAAATTCATTTTGGACATTTTGTAAAATTCCATTTCTCAAATTCCATAGCTCCAAAAAATGCACAAAAATATTCTTAATTCTTCTTACACATAAATCAACCTAGTTTGAATATTTCACATTTTTAGAAGCAAGCATCATATTTTTAACATAATTAAAACACATGAAATAAAGCACATAAAATCATGTTTTGGGATGAATGACATGCTCATGATGCTATGCTTGATGAGAATGCTTATGCATGTTGTGATAGGGCTAAATGCATGCTTAACACCTAGGGTGTTACAGCCCTTCCCCCCTTAGGGAAATCTCGTACCGAGATTTTGGGTTACTAACCATTTCTTATGAAATTTTGGATAAACTGTTTCCAAGTAATCCTCTGTTTCCCAGGTGGCATCCCTATCGTCATGATGACTCCACACCACCTTATATGTTCTGACAATTCTGTTTCGGGTTACCCGTTCCTTGGTATCCACAATTCCCACTGGTTGCTCCTTATACTCTAAGTCTGCTTTTATTTTGATCCCTCGAGGTTTAATTCTTTGCTCAGGTACTTTCAAACATTTCCGCAGTTGCGACACATGGAAGACCGGAAAGATCGAGCTCAACTCTTCAGGTAACTGAATCTTGTAGGCCACGGGGCCTTTCCTCTCAAGTATTTCGTACGGTCCCACATACCTGGGTGCAAGCTTGCTTCAAACTCGGAAACGTTGGACTTTCTTCATTGGCGTAACCTTGAGGTACACATAGTCACCTACTTTGAATTCAAGTGGCCTTCTTCTCTTATCAACATAACTCTTTTGTCGTGATTGCGCTGCTTGCATATGCTGCTGTATGATTTGCACCTTCTTCTCGGCCTCATTCACGAAGTGATACCATAGTATCTTCTCTCACCAGGTTCAACCCAGTTTAACGGAGTTCTACACCTCCGACCATACAAAGCTTCGAACGGGGCAATCTTGATGCTCTCTTGATAACTGTTATTGTAGGAGAATTCCGCCAGAGGTAACCATGATTCCCATGATCCCTTGGACGATAGCACATAGGCCCTCAGCATATCTTCTAACACTTGATTTAGCCTCTCTGTTTGGCCTGAAGTCTGGGGATGATACGCCGTGCTTCTTATCAGACTGGTCCCCAAATTCTTATGCATCCGCTCCCAAAAGTGAGCGGTGAACTGTGGTCCTCTATCTGATATGATGGTCTTGGGAATACCATGCAACTTGACAATCTCAGCCATATATATATCGGCATACTCGGGAGGTCTGTATGTGTTCTTAACTGGAATGAAATGAGCCGACTTGGTTAATCGATCTATGATTACCCAAATCGAGTCATTCCCCTTCCTCGTGGTCGGTAAACCTGTGATAAAGTCCATACTGACCTCTTCCCATTTCCACTCTGGAACTGATAACGGTGGCAACAGACCTGCAGGCTTCATATGGATGGCCTTAACTCTGCAACATGTGTCACAACAGGCTACATACGCAGCTATCTCTTTCTTCATCTTGGTCCACCAAAAGTGGGGTCTTAGATCATGATACATTTTGCTACTACCAGGATGAATGGAAAGCTTAGAGAGATGGGCTTCATCCAAGATGCGATTCTTCAATTCCCGATCCTTCGGGACTACTAACCGATGTTGAAACCATAGTACCCCTTTCTCATCAACTCGAAACTGAGTTTTTGGGTCATCTTTGATCTTCTCTTTGATGTGGAAAATACCTTTGTCTGCCTTCTGACCTTCAATGACTTGACTTTCGAGTGAACAACTGAGTTGTATGTGACATAAGACTTCAGGATGCATGAGGTTGAAACCATCTTCAAATAACGGTTGAACCACTTGATAGTGCGGTTTACGACTCAACGCATCCGCTACTACATTAGCTTTGCCTGGATGATAATGAACTTCCAGGTCATAGTCCTTGATTAACTCTAACCACCATCGTTGCCTCATATTCAGTTCGGACTGAAGATGTACTTCAAACTCTTATGATCGGTATAAATGTGACACTTATTTCCCAGCAGATAGTGTCTCCAAATCTTCAAGGCGTGTACCACTGCTGCTAACTCGAGGTCGTGAGTTGGGTAGTTGACTTTGTGCTTTATCAACTGTCGGGAAGCATAAGCTATCACTCTGCCATCTTGCATCAACACACACCAAAGGCCACTCTTCGAGGCGTCACAAAACACATCAAAAGGCTTATCTATATTAGGTTGTGCCAGAACGGGAGCAGTGGTTAGCAACTTTCGCAAGGTGCAGAAGGCTAACTCACACCCTTCCGTCCAGACAAACTTATGATCCTTTGTAGCAAACTTGTCATTGGCTTAGCAATCTTGGAGAAGTCAGGTATGAAACGACGATAATACCCGGCCAGACCAAGAAAACTTCTAACTTCCGAGACAGAAGTTGGTGCCTTCCAGTCCATGACTTCCTGCACTTTTGACGGATCCACAGCAATCCCTTCTTCAGACAGAATGTGCCCTAGGAAAGGAACTTTCTTCAACCAGAACTCACACTTGCTGAACTTGGCATATAACTGATGCTCTCGTAATCGTGTCAGCACTATTCTCAGATGCTCGGCGTGATCTTGCTCATTTTCTGAATAAACCAGAATATCATCGATAAACACCACAACAAACTTATCCAATTCTAGCATAAAAACTGAATTCATCAGATACATAAAGTATGCAGGACCATTTGTCAATCCAAAGGACATGACAAGGTATTCATACAACCCATATCTGGTGGAAAAAGCAGTCTTCGGGATATCTTGTGGACGAATCTTGATTTGGTGATACCCAGACCTCAAATCTATCTTAGAAAACACTCTTGCCTTGGACAACTGATCAAACAGGATATCAATCCTTAGCAACGGATACTTATTCTTGATTGTCACTGCATTGAGTGGACGATAGTCCACGCACATGCGCAACGATTGATCCTTCTTTTTCACAAACAACGCTGGACAACCCCATTCTGACGAGCTTGGCCGGATGAACCCTTTATCCAGTAACTCTTTTAGTTGATTCTTCAACTCAGCGAGTTCGTTTGGTGGCATCCGGTACGGCCTTCTGGATATTGGTGCGGTACCCGGTATCAACTCGATTGCAAACTCTACTTCCCTATCTGGGGGAAGTCCTGGTAATTCCTCGGGAAAAACATCAGGGAACTCACATACCACGGGTATGTGTTCTAGTGGAACTACCTGTACTGCACACAAAAGACTGGCGAAGTCCAACCGTCGGGGTAGCTTGACCTGAAGCACACCCTTCCCTTGTGGGTCTCTGAGGGAAAGAGTTCTATTCCCGGCGTCTATAACCGCGCCCTAGTCAGTCATCTTGTTCATTCCAATGATGACATCCAAAACCAGCCCTGGCATGACCACAAGGTTTATGCGAAACCTCCGGCCACTGATATCCAAAGTAACTCCTGTTACTGTTTTATTAGTCAACACATCGGCTCCGGCTGAGCTGATGCGATAGCCATAATCTAACTCAGTAACTGGCTGGTCATGCTTTTGTGCAAATGCTTGGCTCATAAATGAATGCGATGATCCAAAATCAAACAAAACAACTGCGAGATGTTGGTTGACAGAAAACATACCAGCTGTTTCCGGTTCTCCTTCCGGGATCTCCTCGATTGAGGTATGGTGCACACGAGCTGGATAGGTTGGCTGCTGCCTCTTGGGGTAGGGACATTCCTTAGCAAAGTGCCCCATCTTGTGGCAGTTATAGCACGGACCCTTGGGCGCATTGTTGACGGCAGGTGCTGCAGCTTGAATTGCCTTTGGCTTGGCAGGGGCTATCGCCACCTTGTACGGCTTCTGCTATGTTGGATGCTCGGTGTTCCTTCTCTGCGGCGGTCGGAACCTAGCACCTGGGGCAGGAGGACGATACTGCTGTCGCACTGTCACTGGTGCCCTGGACTGGGATGACCCGGCTTCGAAAGCCCTCTTACGTGACTTGGATGCACTGTAGTTGTTGTTAATGTTTTCTTGGGTCAGACAGTCACTGATATAGGCATTGAAGGTAGCCCTGGCCCCTGTACCCATGGTCTTTAGCATCTTTGGACTCAAGCCTCTCTGGAAACTAGCAATCTTTTTAGCCTCCGTGTTCACAAACTCAGGGGCATAGCGAGCGAGATTATTGAAAGCGTGTAGATACTCCTTCACCGATTTCGTCCCCTGGGACAGCCTCATGAACTCCCCGATCTTCATTTCAACTAAACCCGGAGGAATATAATTTCCCCGAAAAGCGGTGGTGAAGCGGTTCCAGGTAATTGGGGTCCCCTCTGGGTAGGTGGTACGGTGATGGGACCACCAAATCCCAGCGGGTCCTTGCAACTGATGTGCCGCATACTCAGCCTTAAGTTCTTCTGTCATTCAGAGAAGACGAAACTTCTGCTCCATAGTGTTGATCCACTCATCTGCCTCGAGCGGTTCCAAAGCCTCTTTGAAGATTGGTGGCTTGGTATCCATGAAGTCCTTGAACGAACTGTACTGATTGACTTCACGGCCACCCTGGTTATCCCCACGATGGGTGTTGTCAGCTATGTTGCGTAGAGCCTCTTCCATGTTGCGCTGCATCTGTTCCATGTTGCGTTGGCTCCCCAAAAACTGCGCAAAAAACACGTCTGCAGTGTACGGAGG
The DNA here is from genome assembly GCF_000003195.3 of Sorghum bicolor. Lineage (NCBI taxonomy): Eukaryota > Viridiplantae > Streptophyta > Magnoliopsida > Poales > Poaceae > Sorghum > Sorghum bicolor. Next base: position 36,777,054 of record NC_012873.2, read on the forward strand.
AGGCGGTGGTGGTGGTGGTGTTGGTGCTCTGTCCTCATTCCGTTGAGCCCCACCTCCGAATGTACCTGCTCCAAGACCCGTATTGCTGTTACCCCCGCCACGTGTTTGCACCATCTGCATACGTCAATGATAAGCAGTTGTTAGGAGTTGCCATCAACGGTAGAAATGTGTAGAATCGTGCCGTACTGAATTTACTGAGGGAATAAATTCACACAATAAACAGAGGCTCAACAATTCATCATCTACGCACAACATCACTAACAGATCGCTTAACGTTCATGCAACAAGGTTCGCGTACATCCAACTTGCCAGCATACATACACTGGACTTTCAGCATTAACTCATAAAGTTTTACATAGCCCAGATCCAAAAGTACAAGACATGCCATGCAACATACAACAACAAAAGAAGAAGGACTAGCTCTAGAGCCCTAGCATCTACTCGCTATGGTCACTGTCCATGCCGGAGCCATCCTCATCCTCATCTCCACTAGCAGCTGCTCCTATCTCGGGATCCGCATCCATCTCGTCCTCAGAGTCTAGCTCAGCCGCTCCAGGCAGGTGGTGAGGGTGGAGCTGGTTATGCAGCTGGTGGATCTCTTCATGCAAGTTCTCATTGTACTCCTCCGCATTAGCTAGCTGCTGCTCTAGCTCCAGCTGTCAGGCCCTCAAAGTGTCCTCCTCGTGCCAGGCTTCATTCCTCTGTCCAAGCACATGGACTAGCATGCGCTCGCAGTTCCTGTGAGCAGTAGTCACCCTGTCCTTCTGCTCCCGTACTGCAAGCAGGTCCTGACTCAGATCACTGTTCTTCTGGACTGCCTGATCTCTCTCTGTGGTCACACGGGCCAACTCTACCTATAGCCTCTCAACCTCAGAGTCAAACTCACGCTGCAACTGACGCTTCTCATCCTGGACGGTGAGAAGAGACCCGGACAAGAAGCGACCCAAACAACGCTCCAGGCCTCCATAGGTCTTCATCAGAGCGTACATGGCACTCATAGCTGCACCGTCACTGTGCTGGTCCTCATCCGCACTCCTCTCTAGAGCATTCACCTCGGACTGATCCCACTGAAGTGTAGGGGTCACCCCGGGGAAACACCCCAGCGAAGGCGTGGGCCAGCTCCTGTGGAAACCTCTCCATGAGGTCCCTCAGAACTGCGAAAGCTGCCCTGCTGGCACCGTGGAAAGGCGTGACACCTCGGGACTCGTACACACAGCCGCCCCAAGCAGGGTCTCCTCCACTGGTAGGGACAACTGCCTCGACCCCCACCAGGGTCTCGTCACCAAGCGGCTCCTTATCCCAATAGTAGCGAGGCTCCCTTCCTTCGGGATACCCCATCGAACTGAGCACCCTCCAAAGCAAAGTGGGCATAACAAAACTCCTATAGGAACTTGCTCTTATGTCGCGAGCTCCTAGCTGCCAACAGGTAGCGAGGGGCCCGCCCACCAGTGGACTTGCGAGCGGTGAGCCTAGTGCGTGCCATCTGCTGCAAATGGAATACCGTGGGTAAGAGTGAGGATTACCTTTAATTACTTTATTTAGAATTGGGACAGATTAAATTGAGGGGCAAAGTAAGCAATGATATGAAATGAACATGATGCATGCACGAACTTACGATCTCACAAACTTAGAAACAAGGTTCACACTAAGCGGTATATGCGGTGGCACACAATGTTCTCTCATAACGTAACTAGCGTTCTAAGCGAGAACGTGGTTAGTGTACCTGCAGAAACTCATTTCATCCCACCCACAGTATGATCGTGCAGAACAAGAATTTAAAACTATGCACTTCACATACACAGACACCCGTCTATGCATGTGAGGTGTTGCTACCCACATCATCGCCCTAATGACGGCATCGCCTCTCAGGACGGAATTCCCAACATGCGGTACTGTTCCCAAGACACACCAACATGTGTGCATGACACAGTACCTAACAACACTCCCCTAGACCGGTAGTGTATCCGATCATGCTCTCACAGCTCCCACTTACCGTGGCGTAGAGGAAAAATGGATCCATACATTACCACTCAAATGAATGGCACTCATACTATTGCACGCCGTATGAGTGACGAAATAAAAATATGATGCATTAACCCCCAAGTCAGTACTTAACTAGCCACCTTAGAGTCCTTAACTGGGCATAAAGGATATGACCATGGCACACTAGATAGTTTTCCAAAACTTAGTTTAACACCTTGATCATTATTAATTAATAAAATCTTCTATTAAACCGGTTTAGATTTTGTTTAGAACGTACTTACGAACAGTAACTCGCTAAACCTTGCTCCGATACCAGCTGTAACAGAACCGACCAAATTATAAGGGATTAAGCCTAACAGCGACCATTTGTTAAGCTTTCCAGAAAGTGCTTGCTTGCTTAGTTTGCCTAACTGATGACTGAGATATAGCTAAAACTTGCGACTACCCAATCTGCCCATCAAACCAGTTGCTGAGTGTAAGTACCTAAGGTTGATTAGCTTGTCTAGATAGCCTCTCTACCAGAGAAGAAGTATGCACTTACTTGTTATTTCATGATTTACTTAATCTTAGAAGTTTGTAATCATGTTTGCACCTTGATATATCTTCCTTTGGCTCCTCACCGTAACATGTTGCATCATATGTGCATTCCCTATGTTTATCACCTTGTCATGCATACATAGGTGTACCCATAGGCGTGACGGTTCTGGAAATCGCACTACCCAAGCCGGAGGAGCAGGAGAGAGAGCCACCTCAAGGAAAAGGAACTGAGGAGGAGGAGGATATACTGGAGTGCCCTAACCACCATCCTTCCACCTACATCGAAGGCAAGCCCCGGAGCATTATAAGACTCCCACTATTTTTGTTATCATGTCCAGCTGTCAATTAATTATGGTTATGTATTGTTGCATTAAGTGTTAGGCATTGATATGACAACCTTGCTGCATAATGACTACCTTGTCCACCTTATACCTCACCTGAGTAGGTCTAGGATCGAAGTGATGCTTAGCCATGCTTAGCTCGGTAGAAGCCGGGTGATTCCCTGTCACCTGCGAGAGATAGGTGGATACTTGATCACGATTGGCTATATTTGCTAACATGGAAATAACCATGTGCTAATAATGAATTTGGGACCGGGCGAGATGACGATAGTGTAGCAACAAGGCATGAAGGTCTTGAGTGTGAATCTATCCCCATCTGTGTCGTTTAAGGACCGATACGTTGTACGTCCTCTTGTCATGTTGAACGCATGCCTAACACTTAGTTGGCCGGATAAGTCGTTCCGACCACGAAGCCTACGAGTGTAACTCTAGCCGGATACCCCATTTTGTATGAGTGCGCACCTCGGTTGGTAGCAAGGATGTGCGGGGAGTCAATGGCGTAAGACTGAGGTGTCAGGTTAGAGTCCTGACCCTGGCAGATTGGCGGTCCCTAGGGGTGCGGCGCGGGACGGATGTTGGGTATTCTTAACATCATTACCAAAAGTAGACTAAGTTCTCTAAATCTAGTAACGCTGCCAAAAATGCCAAACCTATCCCTCACACCACTTAAGCCAAGTTGTCATCCCCAGCACGACTTGAGAGACGCGGTATTGTAATATGCAATTGCTCTTCTAAATAAATAATGAATGGAATCTGCAAGCGCACAGATTAATACCGATGTAGCATTTTAACCGGGAAGTATTCCAGGTATCGTTATTTATATTTTTACCACTGGGAAGGGATTAGCAATCATCAATATTGATTACAGAATAGAATATGAGATTGAGTATCTATCATTGCATGTATAATTGAGAACATTTATCTAACTCTTTCATACAAGGATAAGTGTCACATAAAAGATATATGAAATAATGAATAGTGACAAAGATAATTAATCTGATCAGCCACATATAAATATGATAAGCACCTCAATTAGATACTCTAGAAAGTCATTAGCATGGTATTAGAACGAACTACAAGAATATTCCCTAACTTATTCTCAATATATAGTCTAGCATTATCATAATTAGTGCAAGCATACTTAGCAATCATTGCGAGACAAGACTACGCCCATGCATAGTGATATTAGCAAGGTAAATGAGAAACATAGCAATCACTCCCCTGTAATAATATTGCTCTGCCAGCCCAATACACGAGAGGGGGACTATATAAGAATCAATGAAGCTGTCACTATCACGAACTACCCCACGATCTGGCATATTGGGTACAATCGCAGATAAATACGGTATAAGCACCACGCCTACACAATATCTATCATTTACCCATGGATCCGATGGATAAACGCTATACGATCCTAAGCATGTATATAGATCCAATCTAACTAAGCCAAGTACATAAGTATGATAAACTTAGAACAATATAATCTTGAATATAAGCAAGTAGAGCAAAGTCATAAGCAATATATTGAAGTAGAACAAAGTCATATTCATAATATTGAAGAACAAAGATAATTAGAAGAACAATTAGAAGCACAATTAGAGAATTACTAAGAATCCTCTTGACAGATCCGGAAACCAATCGAAGATTGATTCCTTCTAGTTCTAATCCTATGTAGCTATGCTAATCTAGATGTCTAATTGATGTGGTGGCTCTATTCATGGCCAGGGGCTTCTTCTCCCTTGAAGAACAATGAATTAGGGTTGAGAGGCTCTCTCCTCCAGGGGCCAGGGGGTCTGGTTTTATAGTCCCTTCAAGTGAATATGGGCCGTTGTATCAAACCGACTTAGATTGAATGGTTATCCTTGATCCTTTAGGTCGGTGGAGATCTCCCACGAAGCAGAGTCCTGATTGGACTCTCAGAGAGGGTGGGCGACCAGGGCAGGAGGGCGGGCGCCCAGCCTCTGGCCCCGTTTCGCCTCCGCTTCGGTCTCGTGGCTTCTGGATTCTTCTAGATGTAAGATAATTGCGCGGCACGTTAATATCTCTACGTAATCCCGACGTGTGGGCCTTTCTTCCGTATTTCCTGATAACCCCCTGCAGAAATAGACAAACACCAAAACTCGTGGAATTCTATCAGATAAAACCCTAAGTCTAGATGTTGATTTCATTTGGATCCTTTTCTTTGTTTATTTGATAATTAAATTTGATACTTAAGGACCGTCAACAAACTCCCCCAAGCTTACCTCTTGCTCGTCCCTGAGCAAGGATAGACTAGCTATGGATCATAAGTTGTTGCAATATCTTTAAAAATTGACGGTAAACATGCTTTTTAAATAAGATCTCATCTCTGAGTTAGAGTAAGCTGTCAAGACTTAAAACTTACTTACTTTATCTTCACCATGGGACTTGTAACTGTCACTTTTGTCTTGAGTGGTTAAAAGATAGAACAGTCTAGTCAAGTGCCATGTCTCTTATTCTTGATCAGCTATAGCTCTGGTGTTTTTGCAGATTTTCAAATAAAACTCAGAGATTCCTTGTAGGACTCTCTCAAATCTCTCTTTTGCGGCATTTCTGGATCCTTACCAAGGCAGTGATGGTATATGCCTTCTCTCAAGATATGTAGTATTTGTGGTATAAAGCATAATGACATTGCCCTCTCTCTCATCCTACTCTAATAAGGCTTTAATATCTGGAGCTCATAGGTGGGAGATAAAATATACATACTTACAAGACATTTATGGCATAGTCAAACTATGGATCCAAAGAAACAAATCAATAAGTCAAATCAAGATGTGCATGTGTGGCGAATGAATGGTGTATGGTGCTGATGGTGATAACAATGGTGAAAGTCTAATTCTACTTTTGCTCTTTGAGGGGATACATACCTTCCTTGCTTTTTGAAACTTTATGAGGAGAATGAGATGCTCTTCTTTTTCTTTTCTCTCAGGTGGGTATCTTGTACCCCTAATTCTACTGCCAGACACTTGTCCATTTTTATCTCTCGTCTCACTCTTTCTTTTCTTTCGAGGTTCCGGGCACTTGCCCCTTTTTATTTCCTCGTATCTCTCTTCTTTTCTTTTTTTAGAGCACTCATCTCTTGAGATAATATAGCAAGTGGTAGTAAAAAGATAACTGGAGCATTTATTTCACAAGGGAAAAACAAAATTATTTTTGGCTATTCTCTCCCGGATTAGGAGTAGAATATTTTGGGTGATTCTAGAGATGGAAATGGATGGATATATGTGGATGGTACTTCCGGAGTAGAAGTAGCATATATGAGTGAACGTGCAAGTGAATCTTGATTTAACCACATGACAAGCTCCTAAGGGTCTACACAGCTTGACCACACTCAATGCTCATAAGCAGTAAATAGTAAATGTGTGGCTCAAAGTCTAGCAAGCATGTATATATGGCTGTGGTAGGAATTTAAACTCTCATCATACAGGAACTCATCATGCAACATTTTAAAAATTTTCAAAGATAAAATTCTCCAGAATTCTAGCATCTCTAGGAACAGATAAACAGCTGCTCAGCCTTCCCATATCGTATCTGTTAACAACTTAGACTTCAGATCAAGTTTTCATCCCACAAGTTTAGGTCTAGAGCAAGCTTTAAATTATAACAGTTATATCTAAACTTGAGAGAGAACTTAAAATGTGCAAATTAGGCAGAGCAACTATTCCTCATATCCATGCTTGAGTTTTATTTAGATACAGATTAGCATAGCCACTTTATTTATTTATTAAACACACTAAGCAAAAGATATATATATAAGTATAAAAATCTTTATTTGGTTTTTCATAGTTATATTTTAATATAATATAAGTAAAAAGATAGATAGATAGAAATACTTATCGGGATAAGTGGGGGTGCTCTCCCCCAAGCTGAATTTTGACGTAATTTTTCTTGATGTAGCTAGCAGGTGGCAGAGGTGTATTTGAAAGTCAGCAGCATTCTGACAGCGATCAGAATGTCCTCCGTCTGCTAATCTTCTTGATTCTTAGATTCTGTGGAGCTCAAATAGACAACAAAGCTTGTGGAACTGATTAAGTGTTAGCATAAATATCTAGCCTTTATCATGTTGAGACTCCTCAATAAATATTACTCCATGTTTTTATATTTTCATTTTATAAAGCAGAAAAGAAAATTTTATTTTATTTTTATGCCACCACAGTGAATGTACTTATAGGTTTTATGTCACTCGTCTACTCACATGGGGCTTACTTTTTTTTCATATTTTTATTTTCTTTTTAGGATAGTACGAACATGATTAACTAAGTAAACTATTTGAAATAATTGACAGGGAAAGGATAACTACCAAGTTTACCTCTTAGCAAGGCATTCGGCGTTTTTAAGTCCTCCAAACGGGACTCTCCTCTTCCTTAATTGTCCTGGGATTCGTTGGGTGACGTAGTCGGTACTTCCGGCAGCGCCTCCTCTTCATGTATAGTTATCTTCATTTTCCACACCTGACTTGGTGCTTCAGTCTCCTCTGGATAATTCTGTTTAAACTCTACGTCTTCTGACCTTACAACTTCTCCTTCATAGTCTGCCCATCCGTCCCTGATGATCTGCCTCCTCTGGTTGTGGTTGCGTCGTTTTCTGACCTGCTTAGATTCTTCAACGATATAGTTAGGGTCAGTAAAATAACGGCGTACCTTCTGTGAGGGGAAGTGCATATGGACTTCTCCGGTTCCAATGTAGATAATTGCTTTAACGGTGCTGAGGAACGGTCTTCCAAGGATGATGGGTGGATCATACTCGTTTTCTCCCATGTCAATAACTTGAAAGTCTGTGTAGACAAAATGATCGTCTATTTTGACTGGGACATCAGTTACTCTTCCTTTAACTTCTCGAAATGTCTGATCGGCCATCTGGAGCTAAATGTATGTTGGTCTTAGGGGCATGGTCCCGAACAAGAGCCGATAGGTGACTGCGGCCATTATGTTGACGCCCGATCCGGTGTCACAAGTCGTCTTGTAGAAGTTGTATCCATTTGTGGAGCAGTAAATGCTTAGCATTCCTGGGTCGTCCTTCTTGGTCAAAAACGGTGACTTGAGTTGGTGATCTTGGCCTCCATGAACTACAGTGACCATCTTAGCTGACTCGGTCCACACTTGCTTGTTCCTGTTCCTCCTGTTGGTCCTCTTCCTTGACTCACGTATGGATTGATCTGGAATTTGTGTAGTCTTGTTCTTGAAGAAAAATGTCTCCTTCCTCCCTTTGACGTAGAAACTGATCTTGACAGCACTAGCGTAGATGATAGCTCCCGTGGTGTTCAAGAATGGCCTCCCTAAGATGATGGGTGCTCTCTCATCATTACCGGTCTCTACCACTACAAAGTCTGCTAGGGCATACAAGGTACCAACTCGAACGCAGAGGTTCTTCAGTATTCCCTTTGGAAAAGTTATCGTCCGATCTGCAAACTGCAAACACATGGTTGTCTCTAATAAAGGATATGTAAAGAATTTCTCATAGAGTACCCTAGGTATAATGTTGACACTAGAGCCAAAGTCGCAGAGTGCTTCTGGGACGTCCACCATGCCGATGGAGATCGGAATGACGGGGCGTCCTGGATCTCCTCTCTTGACCGGCCGAAGGTCAGTAGAGAATTCAGTGACGGGGTTACTCCAATTACCTGCATCAAACATGTCTACAAGATTTGCAGATTCTAATCCTTCCGGTTGTGATGGTATACCGGGGTTAGTAGTAGGAACAGCAGCAGCTATTTGATTTAACTGAGATTCAATCATTTTATTAAAGCTAATTTGATTCTTGATGGCAGTAGAGAAATTATCAATTCTATTATTTATATTTTCTAACATTTTATCATTAAATGCCAATTTCTTAGATAGGTTATCCATTAGCTTTTCTTGATTAGACACTAACTCTCTCAGAGGTGGAAAATTATTGTTATTGTTGTAAGAATTGTTACCTTGATAATTACCTGAGTAGTTAGGCCTCTGTTGATTCCAACCTTGATTTTGTTGAGGACGGTTGTAGTAGTAGTAGTTGTTGTTGTTGATGTAGTTCACATCCTCAAGTATCTCAGGGCAGTGGTTGCCTGAGTGTCCAGTGTCTCCACACTCCTCACAAGTCATGTGAGAGTCGTAGATGTGCATAACTTCTTTCTTGTCTCCAGCTCTATCATCGAGCTTCTTCATGAGCAGGTCTAGCTTTGCAGATAGCATGTCTACCTCCTTGAGCTGATGCATACCTCCACCTCTCTTGCGTGTTTGGGTCCTCTCTTCATTCCAGCCTTGATTGGATGCCATCTTCTCCACAAGAGCTGTGGCTTGTGGTATAGAAAGTGATAAGAATGCTCCTCCAGCTGCAGCATCCATGGTCTCTCGGGCATTGTTGCCAAGTCCATGATAAAACGTCTGCATCAGTAGCCAACTCTCCATTACATGATGGGGACATTCTAGGATGTAGTCTTGAAAGCGCTCCCATGCTTCTGGAACTGATTCATCATTTTGTTGCTGAAAACTTGTAATCTTCCCACAGAGAGCATTGGTCTTGCCCGTGGGAAAGAACTTAGCCAGGAAGTTTGTTGAGCAGAGTGCCCACGTAGTATTCTTCTCCTTTGTAGCGTAGAACCACTGCTTCGCTCTCCCTAACAGTGAGAATGGGAAGAGGCGAAGTAGTATAGCATCTCTGGAAACTCCTGATATGGTAAATGTGCTGCAAATCTCCAGGAAGTGTTGGAGATGAGCACTAGCATCTTCATGTGCCTTCCCACAGAACTGGTTGGATTGCACCATGTTGATAAGTCCAGGATTGAGCTCAAAGTTGTCGTCGATCTCTGCAGCAGGTCCAGTGCGGATGTTGTCCGTAGTGGGAGCTAAGAACTCGCGGATTGATTTGTTCACCATGGCCTCGAACTCTGAAGACAAGTTCCGGTGATCTTCTTGATTGGATGAAGCTTCTTGCTAAAGTGTTGATGATCTCTTCTTGAGCTTGGCTCTAGTTCTTCTGAATAATGCTTCGGGATTGTCAACAAAATTTCCTAGAAGACGTCTTCTATTCATACATTCCCCTACATAAGGTAAAATAGAAAAATATCGGGGTAAAACTGTATGAGAGAATAGATAAGCTCAATCATATTAGTGATGCAAATGATAACTCAAAATCTTTTATTCCATTCTTGATTAGTAATCAACCTTCCCCGACAACGGCGCCAAAGATGCTTGTTGGGTATTCTTAACATCATTACCAAAAGTAGACTAAGTTCTCTAAATCTAGTAACGCTGCCAAAAATGCCAAACCTATCCCTCACACCACTTAAGCCAAGTTGTCATCCCCAGCATGACATGAGAGACGCGGTATTGAAATATGCAATTGCTCTTCTAAATAAATAATGAACGGAATCTGCAAGCGCACAGATTAATACCGATGTAGCATTTTAACCGGGAAGTATTCCAGGTATCGTTATTTATATTTTTACCACTGGGATATATGAAATAATGAATAGTGAGAAAGATAATTAATCTGATCAGCCACATATAAATATGATAAGCACCTCAATTAGATACTCTAGAAAGTCATTAGCATGGTATTAGAACGAACTACAAGAATATTCCCTAAGTTATTCTCAATTATATAGTCTAGCATTATCATAATTAGTGCAAGCATACTTAGCAATCATTGCGAGACAAGACTACGCCCATGCATAGTGATATTAGCAAGGTAAATGAGAAACATAGCAATCACTCCCCTGTAATAATATTGCTCTGCCAGCCCAATACACGAGAGGGGGACTATATAAGAATCAATGAAGCTGTCACTATCACGAACTACCCCACGATCTGGCATATTGGGTACAATCGCAGATAAATACGGTATAAGCACCATGCCTACACAATATCTATCATTTACCCATGGATCCGATGGATAAACGCTATACGATCCTAAGCATGTATATAGATCCAATCTAACTAAGCTAAGTACATAATGATAAACTAAGAACAATATAATCTTGAATATAAGCAAGTAGAGCAAAGTCATAAGCAATATATTGAAGTAGAACAAAGTCATATTCATAATATTGAAGAACAAAGATAATTAGAAGC
>NC_012873.2:36788217-36885384 GCF_000003195.3 Sorghum bicolor
GGAGTCTTCTAGATGTTAGATAATTGCGCGGCACGTTAATATCTCTACGTAATCCCGACGTGTGGGCCTTTTTTCCGTATTTCCTGATAACCCCCTGCAGAAATAGACAGACACCGAAACTCATGGAATTCTGTCAGATGAAACCCTAAGTCTAGATGTTGATTTTATTTGGATCATTTTCTTTGTTTATTTGATAATTAAATTTGATACTTAAGGACCGTCAACAACGGAGGCGCGAATTGATCTAGAGTTGTGCTCAAGGTGATGTGAGCTGCCCTCGCGAGGTATGCTTGGGTGAGTGCTAGGAATGCCCCTCCAGCTTTATAGGAATCGATTCAAATCGCCGTCTCTCCTTGATAGTGAGAACTTGACTCGAGCAGCGGTAACATAGAATTCACTAAATAAACTTAACGGTTATGATGAGAATGATGATGGCTATGTGATAAACTAGATATGGTTATTATTGTGATGCTTACTATTGACGGTCCTTAAGTACTAAATATAATCATCAAATAAATAAAGAAAAGGATACAAATGCAACAAACACCCAGACTTAGGGTTTTTTCTGACAGAATTCCATGAGTTTTGGTGTTTGTCTATTTCTGCAGGGGGTTATCAGGAAATATGGAGGAAAGGCCCACACATCGGGTTTACATAGAGATATTAACGTGCCGCGCAATTTTCTATCATCTAGAAGACTCTAGAAGCCACGGGAACGAACGGGAGGCCGAGCGGGCCAGGGGGCAGGGCGCCCGCCCTCCCCCCTTGGGCACCCGCCTAGGAGTTTCAACCAATCACGTTCAACCTCGTGGATTATGCTCCACCGACCTAAAGGTTCAAGGAGAGCCGTTCAATCAATGTCGGTATGATCCGACGGCCCAGATTTACTTGAGGGGACTATATAAGCAGGCCCCCTGGCCCCTGGAGGAGGCAATCCACATTATTCATTAGTATATTTTCTAGAGAGGATTCAGAGAGAGGTTCCTTAGGGATCCCACTTCATAGGGCTTAGCACCCAATGTGAGAGTAGAACTAGTTCTACTAGATTGAGAGAGTTAGAGTGGAGGTGTAGATCGGAGGAAGCCTAGCCTGTCGGTGTCTACTCCGAGGTTGTACCTGCGGGATCAAGTCTCCTAACCCGAGGCTTGCCCCTAGGATTCTTCAGTATTTCGACTTCTAATTTCTAGTAAGTTCTTTGTTCTTATTGTTCATTGGTTTATGAGTTTACTTTAATCTCTTCCGTTTGAGTTTAGAGTAATCATTGCTAGCGTAAATGTCGTGTTTGGGCTAGGGTACTCATAGATATCCCCTGTCTAGCTGGACCGTGGTAGTAGCGAGGAACGTGACATTTCCGAGCTACCTTTGTAGCCCACATCCCGTTAGAAGGATCGATAGGGTTTATAGGTGCGGGTGGAACATCCTCTGTGGTGTCTAGATTATGTAAGCCTCCCCAATAGAATAGTAGATCATCCCTACCAAGGTTAGAACGAGAGTGCGGTTGTAGTCTTCTCTATACATCGCTCACATCGAATCACATTGTTTGTAGTCTAAAGGTAGTAGCAATAGATTTGGTTAGTCAGATGCACGCTTTATCCTAGTGGAAAAATATAAATACGATACTCTGGATAATCTCCCGGGTGAAGTGCTCACCGATATCCGTGCGCTTGCGGATCATTTCCTGATGGCGTTACCAAATATCAACAAGCATTTCTGACGTCGTTGCCGGGGAGAAAGACGGTTTACCAAATATCAACAAGCATTTCTTGCTATTATCTTATATTATACTTTTATACTTATATTCTTTTATCTTTTTATATTTTCCATCTTTATGGATAACTCAAATTCCACACTTGTTATTGAATTTTTTTGCACCTTCGGAGACCAGCCATAGACATGAGAGTCAACAACTCCTTTCTTTGCCCCTAATTATGATCTGTGTCTGGAGTTGATTGCAATAGGTCAAAACCAACCCTTTTCTATAGCTGAGGTCCTATCTTTTAATCAAGAAGATAATGAACTTTTAGCTACACCTAGGGAATCTTTTAATCTTTCTATAAATTCTAGTTTAAACCTAGCCCTACAAGACCATGTTTTTTCTCGATATTTTCACATTGGTCTTAATCATATAACCTTTGGTAGAGTTTTCTTTCTTTATCTGTTAGTAAAGCAAGGTATGTCTTCATTCGTAGACATCCTTCTTGCAATAGCCTTCATAAAAAAATCCTAGAGATGGAGAAGGAATCATCTCCCAGACGAGGAAAGGAAGTTTCAATAGCCGATTTCCAAACATTTGAATCCCATGATTCGGCTATCCAACCCAACTAGTAGTGCTCCAAAATCATCTAAGGGAAGAAGAAATTCTACCTTTGGAAATTCATTTTGGGATGAGCTTAAACTCCCTGCTTCATAAGAGACCTTTGAGTGCATATAATCTGAACCTTCCTAAGAAGGGATCTCTTAGAAAGCATCTCAAATCCAATCCCTCTAATGGACACCTAGAAAGACTCAAGGATGGCATCTTAAGTGATGCAATAGAAGGAGAGCGAAGCCATTTAGAAGACAATCTCATCTTCTCCCCTTCTATGCCCACTTTTGATGACTCATTCGAACCTATCTTTAAACCCATCCTTGAGCCTAATATTTTCTCCTATGCACTTTCTCTTGAACCCATCTTCTCCTGATGATCCTATGAATCTCTTTAGACATCCCATGCATAAGAGTCACTAAGACCATAAGGAGGATCGAGAAGTGCAGCATCAATGGCTAGAGGGTATTAAAAATCCATGTGCTATCACCATTGGATGGATGGACAAGGAAGAAGCCTTATTGGATTCTGACTTTGGCTCAATTTCAAATGGTGAGTTCTTGACTCCCTTTGAAGATGAGATTCATCCTACTACAGAAGAGGACATCGGCGAGACCAATATAGGAGAAACTCCGAACATTCAGATAGGAGACGAAGATAACATTGATGAGCATGGAATTTATTTCATAGCCACTTCGTTTACTCCATGCTCATATACAACATCTTCACAATCTATTGGTCTCTCCAACATCACCACATTTGAGATCTCGAACCCTCTCTTCCTTTCTATTTATAAAAACTTTAAAAGGGCGGTTGTCGATGTATATGTCTATAATAAATATTGTAGATCTCGTTGAGTTGATCTTGATGTTGGTCAGCGTTGGAGGGGAAACCACTTTGCCAACATAAATTGATGGTTTCCCAAGGACAAGCTTAGTGTCCTAAAACAAGCACTTATCAGATTGTAACATGAACTTCTAATTATTTGCAACATTGCCTTGTGTATTGAGCATATAAAGATAATTGTTGAAATATTCCTTTGGGTATTCATGTCACTAACCTTTCTAGGATTGAAGCAAGAAGATCCGAGGAATGACAAGCGCAAGGTATGCCCAACCAATCATCAGGCAACATTGAATTAAATTCATCCAATCTTGAATTTTGCAAAATTCAAGCTCGGGGAAATACCTTACATAAGAACATCCTTTGCCATGTTGCTATGTTGGTTGTCCCTACCTTTGAGACATGCTTGATTTATTAAATACTAATCACACTACTTCATCTCCACTTGAGTAGATCTCTATAAATGCTCTCATACTACCTTTATTTGCGTTAGTGTATGTCTAGGTTTGGAGTAGCTTCATTTATCTCTTAATTAAGCATGGTGCTTAGTTTAGGAATGATGATCTTACTTCCAAGGGATTTTAAATTAAGCATAGTGCTTAGGTTAAAATGGCCTTCTAAATCAAATTAGACATGGTGTCTAGGTTGATTTTTGAGCCAATAGTATGCTATAGTAGATATTGGACATTTTGTTGGACTAACCCTTGCAGGAAAACTTTCAATATCGACCTGGGAAGTCGTAAGATAAACTACCATTAGAGACAAAGAGGGAGACACATGAAGTTTAACGATTTGCACAAGAAAGACATAGCTCATTCAACATAGAGAGATAATCCATGGAACGAGACAAAGAGTGCCACAAACACGATGCACAACCGCTAAGAAAGGAAAGCTTCCACAAGATGGTACTGTACCATCACTCTTCAAGTAAGGTAACATCTTAAGGTACTTGACTATCGCTTTTATAAGTTTCTCCTTGGTTCTGGCGTTCACATAAAATAAAGAGACAAACATGTATGATTTGTAACTCCAAATTAACCAACCTAATTAATTCAACATGTTTAGTCCTTTAATCTTTGTTTATAGTACAACCTTCGTGATCCCACACTCCTAATCATATAAGCTAAAATGTTGCACATTCAATCTTTGGAAGATATAAACAAAACATAAATATAGATAGATTATCTTTCCATTAGGTCGAGCGATCTGATCTGACAAATGTTTTAAACGCTACACTCATGATCTTATTATCTATCAACTTTGTCTTGCTCACTATGCTTAAGGTTAGAGAAGAACAAATACACTTTTCGTTCTGCTGGTGTTCTTCACCAACAGGGCCTATGCACTTGATCTCTACCTTGTCTCTATGAGCCGGTACACTTCAAGAAAAACATGAAGGAGTTTCACAACTCTTAGATTCCACGAAGTGAAGGACTTGGATCTACAAGCACAAACACACTGAGTAGGATGCTGCAAATGCCGCATCCCGAACTTCTGGACAAACGAAGAACATGGGTGACACCGTATCAAGAGGTGCAGATGTCAAGGCTCACTCCTAATCAAATGATGCACCTAAAGGATGAACACGGTGAGAAGTCTTGTCTAGAAGACTTAAAACATTGGATCCTTGCCGGAAGGTAAAATCGGTATTTATCCATATTTATCTTTTTTGCATTCCTTTTCCTTTTTATTCCATCACTTGCATTAGCATATTTACTTTTCTACATTAGCATTAGAAAAGAAAAAAAAATATTTGTTGGTTGCACTGCAAATCTAAAGCCCCATGTGAGTAGACTTGTGGTTTAAAACCCATAGGTATATTGACTGTGGTGGCATAAAATAAATATGTTTTCATCTTACAATAAAAAATAAAAATAATAAGTGCATGATTCTGCTAAATAAATAAAATTTATTAGGAGGAATCTCAATATGATAAAGGATAAGAGATTTTATGCTAACACTTAACCAGTTCCACAAAGCTTTGTTGTCTATTTGAGCTCCACAGAATTCAAGGATCAAAGAAGACTAGCCGGCGGAGGACATAGGTGCTGCCGACATTCAAATACACCTCCGTCACCTGCTAGCTACACCAGAAGAAATTATGTCAAAATCCAGCTTGGGGGAGAGAACCCCCATTTATCCAGCTAAGTATTTCTACTCGCGTTTATACTTTACTCAAATAATAATAAAAAAAGATGCATAATCATAAAAACCCAAATAAAAATTTTGTGCTTTTATATATATATATATTTGCTTAGTTTGCTGAATAAATAAATAAATAAAGTTTGCTATAAACCATCAAGATAAGCTCTCACATGGAAATGATGAATAGTTGTTCTGTCATGACTAGTTCTCAAAATTGAAATCTCTCTCAAGTTTAGGAATAACTGTTATAATTTAAACCTTCTCTAAACCTGAACTTGTGAGAAGAGTACTTGATCTAAAGTCTAAGTCGTTAACGATATGATATGGAATGGTTGAGCTACTATTTATCTGTTCCTAGAGATGCTAGAATTCTGGAGAATTTTATCTTTGAAAATCTTTAAAATAACACATGATGAGTTCCTGTATGACGAGAGTTTAAAATCCTACCACAGCCACATATACATGCTTATTAGACTATGAACCATATATTTACTTTTTACTGCTTATGAGCATTGAGTGTGGTCAAGCTATGTAGACCCTTGGGAGCTTGTCATGCGGTTAAAATCAAGATCCACTTGCACGTTTACTCACACATGTTGCTTCTACTCTAAAAGTACGCATCCACATATATCCACTCATTTCCATCTCCAGTGCCACCCAAAAGTATTCTACTCCTAATCCGACAAAGAATAGCCAAAAACATTCTCCTATTTTTGTTATTCCCTGTGAAATAAATGCTCCAGTTATTTTGGTTACTACCACTTGCTACATTATTCCAGGAGGGTGAGTGCTCTAAAAAAATGAATGATGATGAATACGAGGAAATAAAAATGGGCAAGTGCCTGGAACCTCGAAAGAAAAGAAAAAGTTAGACGATAGGTAAAAATGGACAAGTGTCCGACAGTAGAATTAGGGGTACAAGATACCCACCTGAGAGAAAAGAAAAAAAATATAGAGCATCTCATTCTCCTCAAAAAGTTTCAAAAGTGCAAGAAAGGTATGTATCCCTTCAAAAGTGCAAAAAGTAGAATTAGACTTTCACCATTGTTATCACCATCATCACCATACACCATTCACTTGCCACACATGCACATCTTGATTTGACTTATTGACTTGTTTCTCTAGATCCATGGTTTGACTATGCAATAAATGTCTTGTAAGTATGTATTATCTTTCTCCCACCTATGAGCTCTAGATATCAAAACCTTATTAGAGTAGGGTGAGAGAGAAACCAATATCACTATGCCTCATACCAAAAATACCAAATACTTTGAGAGAAGGCATATACCATTATTGCCTTGGAAAGGATCCAGAAATACCTTAAAAGAGAGATTTGAGAGAGTCATACAAGGAATCTCTGAGTTTTATTTGAAAATCTACAAAAACTCCAAAGCTATAGTTAATCAAAGAACAAGAGACATGGCTCTTGACTAGACTGTTCTATCTTTTAACTGCTTAAGACACAAGTGATGGTTGCAAGCCTCATGGTGAAAGGAAAAATGAGTAAGTTTTAAGTCTTAACAGTTTACTCTAACTCAGAGATGAGATCTTGCTTGAATGCATGTGTACTTTTAAGGCATGAAACCACTGCAGAAACTCTTGAGTCCATCCTTGCTCAGGGACGAGCAAGAGGTAAGCTTGGGGGAGTTTTTGACAGTCCTTAAGTAACAAATATAATCATCAAATAAATAAAGAAAAGGATCCAAATGCAACCAACACCCAGACTTAGGGTTTTATCTGACAGAATTCTACGAGTTTTGGTGTTTGTCTATTTCTGCAGGGGGTTATCAGGAAATATGGAGGAAAGGCCCACACGTCGGGTTTAAATAGAGATATTAATGTGCCGCCCAATTTTCTATCATCTAGAAGACTCCAGAAGCCACGGGAAAGAACGGGAGGCCGAGCGGGCCCAGGGGCAGGGCGCTCGCCCTCCCCCCTTTGGCGCCCGGCCAGGAGTTTTAACCAATCACGTTCAACCTCACGGATTATGCTCCACCGACTTAAAGGATCAAGGAGAACCGTTCAATCAATGTCGGTTTGATCCGACGGCCCACATTCACTTGAGGGTACTATATAAGCAGGCCCCCTGGCCCCTGGAGGAGGCAAACCTCATTATTCATTAGCATATTTTCTAGAGAGGATTCAGAGAGAGAGGTTCCTTAGGTTTCCCACCTCATAGGGATTAGCATCCAATGTGAGAGTAGAACTAGTTCTACTAGATTGAGAGAGTTAGAGTGGAGGTGTAGATCGGAGGAAGCCTGGACTGTCGGTGTCTACTCCGAGGTTGTACCTGCGGGATCAAGTCTTCTAACCCGAGGATCAAGTCTTCTAACCCGAGCGTAAACATGGTGTTTTGGCTAGGGTACTCATAGATATCCCCTGTCTAGCCGGACCGTTGTAGTAGCGAGGAACGTGACATTTCCGAGCTACCTTTGTAGCCCACATCCCATTAGAAGGATCGATAGGGTTTATAGGTGCGGGTCGAACATCCTTTGTGGTGTCTAGATTCCGTAAGCCTCCCCAATAGAACAGTAGATCATCCTTACCAAGGTTAGATCTTCTCTATACATCGCTCACATCGAATCACATTGTTTGTAGCCTAAAGGGTTGTAGCAATAGATTTGGTTAGTCAGATGCACGCTTTCTCCCAGTGGTAAAAATATAAATACAATACTCTGGATAACCTCCCGCGTGAAGTGCTCACCGATATCCGTGCGCTTGCGGATCATTTCCTGATGGCGTTACCAAATATCAACACTTAATACTCAAGTGTATGCTTAGAACAGGTGCTAATCTAGTGGATCGCTGTTTTAAGTAATGAACTTGCTGCTGAAAATGTTATAAATGTGTTACTCAAAACTAAAGCTTTTATGCAAAATGTGAGTCAAACTAGCCCACAAATATTAGCCTTGCATACTCCTTGGTATCACTTTATTTCTGGTTTATGACGGGTAAGTCTAGCTGAGTACATTCTCATACTCAGGGATTTATTTACCCTTGTTGCAAATGATGTCGTGTATCATGGCTACTGTGCTAACTGTCACCATCCGGCTGTGGATGATGAGTAGATCTCGGGAAAGATCACCTCTTGTATCTTCTGTTATGCTTTTGTTGGGATGATCACGGAGCTAGCATGTAATTAAACTAAGTGTGTGTTGTTTCAAAACTACTTTGCTTCCGCTACTGAACTATGTTGTAATAACTTTATTTGAACTCTGATGTGTGTAAAACAATGTTCTGTGATGAATGGTTGTAATCTGTGATGGAGATGCTTGATCATGTACGGTTTTGGTTGTATGTTGGTTGAATCGAGATCTTTTGAGGTTTCGTCGGACTACCGGGTTTATATGGGTTCTAGTCCATTGGCTTCACTACTCTCGTGGTTGCTAATTCACTTGAATTCTTGTAAATTGGTCGGTTCTGTTACAGCAAGAATCCCTAAGTCTGCTCTTGATAGTGAGCACGGCTAGTATACTAGTCTTAAACACTCTGCAGAGGTTGTACATCTTTACCCATGATTCATGATTTACTCTTTCGTCCGTGTGATCTACCACACAGGGATCTACGGACTGCTATCCCCCAATTGTGCCGCATGAGTAACTGCTAACGAGCTAGAAAAGTTACTCATACTTGACTAAAGCCAGAGCCATTATAGCCCTCATGATTGCACTATTATACCAGTTATCACTTACAGATAATTCATCAATTGGCTAAAAGTCATTTTTATCATTTGTTACTTAACATTAATTTAGTCACAAGGTCACAGAAATAAAGCCTAAATACTATACTTGCCTTGATCCAATTGCTCCTGCTGATCCTACTAATTCTACTGAACTTACTTGTTTCCAAGGCTGTGATCTTGATCACACAAGTAATGCTCACCATCTAAACTCGGTCACCAATCATCAACACACAAACAATCGAGGCCACACATACACAAAGCAAACAAAACTATAATTAGAACAGTACACCAAAAATAGAAAACAGTATGAAAAGTTTATAAAATGATTCTATGCATCACTACGATCACATGGACATAAAGATCACAAAAATCAGGGCTAAAACAAAGAAGATACGAATTTTCTAATATTTCCTATAGAAAATTAAGTAATTAAATATGGTCACAAAATTAAAAAGTTTCAAATTGGTGAACCAAGGTTACTATCTTGTAGAGCTCGTGATTACGAATCTAACGCAATTGGAATGGGTCAAATCGAAGTTAAAACGAATATTTTATGGAAAAAACAAACTCAATGACATTTTTGTAAATACAGAAAACGTATCTTGACTCTGAGTAAATAGTCTTATGTTTTCAAATGGTGAAAGCGCATTTTTGGATTATGCCTTTAGACTGAGGGTTCTAATATACAAAAGGGCAGGGTCTCTATAGGAAAAATATCGGCCGAAAGGGTATATTGAGATCTCAGTCGTTGGATTTGGAATGGACGATCAAGATTAATAGCTCGGAGGGAGAGAGAGGGCGCCGGCCAGCTACAGTGAACCCGATGTGGTGGCGCCATGGCCGGAGGAGGGGAGAGATCGCTCGAGTTCAGCAATTAGGCGATTTAGTGCACGATTCGATGAACCAAAATCACGGGTAGCAAGAGGGGTGCAAGGGGAACTCACCCAGGGCAAAAAATAAAGGCGAGGAGGGCTCGGAGATTGTCAGCCACATGATCTAGCAGACAACAGAGCCCTGCACAAGTTTGGCACCGTTTAGAGCAAACCAGAGATCAGGAAAAAGTGGGAAAATAGTACCTACGGCTTCGCAACCAAGTTGCGACGCTCGGCAAACAACTGCGGATTGCCTTTGGGCACCTCGGAGCGAGGACAGCGGCGACAGCTCTTGAAACTCGTCAGTGAGATCCGGAACAACACTAGGGCGACTTCAAAGATGTATAGATGGGAAAAGGAGCGCTGTGGAGTTAAGGGCTTCTATAGGATATTGTAGAACGCATTAGGAAGGAAAAGAACTAGACAAATCGGGATCGGGACGCTGAATTTTGCTCGGACTAGAGTCCGGCTCGCACATGCCCAAGGAAGGAGAAGAGGGCGTCGCTGACAGGTGGGGTCTGATGTCAATGAGGGAGACGACAGGATCTGGTTGGCAGTGGGAAGAAGGGAAGGGAGGCGCGGCTTGAGCCGGCCTGTTGCGTATTGGGCCGAAGAGGAGAGCGGGCCGTGGGGAAAGAAAGGGGGAGGGGTTGCCACTCGGGCCAGAAAAAAAAGAAGGGAAGGGCGCGTGCGCTAGGCCAGAGAGGGGAAGAAAGGGGGAGGGGTGAGACATAGATTCTGTTGTTGTTGTTTTTTTTCTTCTTTCTTTGTTTCAAACCCAATTCAAAAACAATTTGAAAATTGTTTTACAATAAGTTTGAATTAACTTGAACTTTAATTAAATCCACACAATACAATAAAGCAAATGCTCCAAAAATAAATGGACAACCATGTTGCTAAATTATATGATAAGTTTTATTTTAATGAAAAAAATTATTTTCCTATATTTCATGAGCACAAAAAATCATAAATAAATCATTTTAGCTCTATTTCCAAGGAAACAATTTTTAGTGTGTTACAAATCTACCCCCCTTAAAATGAATCTCGTCCTCGAGATTCGGAAGAGGCATGGATTCCAAAAGAGAAACAGGAAAAATATATTGATAACTATTTCAATTTCACAACTTGTATTCCAAATGTAAACACTTATGTCTCATGATCAAAACTTGTGAATCAAAGTTTCCATAGGATGTCTATTATTCATAATTTCTTCAAAGTCCATTTTGACTACCAACTTTTTGACTCAAATAACTCAAAAACATGATAACTTAGCAGGGATTTGCCTCCTCATGTAGGAGTGGACAAACATGATACTCAATTCTTTTCCCTGATGGTGCGGTTAAAAGAATTTTCCACTGGGTACCATAAATCACTCCTTTCTGTGCACACAACCATCCATTACCAAGGACCATAGGGATATCTAGTGACTCTAACACAATGAGGTTTACTGTGAAGTTTTCCTTGCTTATGACTAGATTGATATTCGAGCAAACCTGATCTACCTGTATCTCTCCCAATGGGGTTTGAACTAACAAAGGCTTCCTCGTTGGACACTTCACCCGCTCAATCGTCTTTACCAAGTCGGCAGAAATGAAAGAATGCGAAGCACTCGGGTCAAACAGAGCAAAAACTAGCTCTGAGTCTACTTGAATATATCCACCCACCACTTTGGTAGCTCACTAAATATTATGCCTATCCACATTGCTCAGTCTTTCATTGATATAGTTTCATTGCACCTTACATCCATGAGCAGGCTTCTTATGGCTTTTCCTCTTTCACTTCCATCATTGTGGATTCTGATTTGATTCGATGTCAACTTGCACTTCAATATTATTATTTTGAAAATACACAACTTTATCATACTATAACATCCTTCAAAGGCAGAATAATCATGCTCTTCCCACATATCCATGAGAGGTGTCATATTGGGCTCCTGATCCATGGGATACTATACTCTGTGACATCAAGTGACCAATGTTAGTAATACGACAAGGATAGATGATCATAACCATAAAATATCTCAAGTGATAACTCTCTCTTCAAGATAAATTAAAAATGCATCATCCCATGATATCAAGGCACTACCCCCTTAAGACGAAATTGATTGGGGGACACTAGGTGTCGGCATCTAGACTCGAGGTCCATGCACTAATAAGTAATAAGTTTGCGTGCCCTCCTAAACCCGAATGGTGATGCAAGAGAACATAGGGGATTTATACTAGTTCGGGCCTCGAATGCCCTACATCCAGTGAGGGGGTCAGAATCTGTATTGCCTTGCACCCGAAAGTGCTTGTAGTAGGGGTGTACAAGCTAGTCACGAGAGAGGGATAGGTCCCAGGTCTCAGCTTTAAGGAGTAAATGGAGTGGAGTGCACTACTTGAGTGTGATGGCGAAGAGTGTTACTTGTGATCTGAGCGTGTTGCCGTGTCCCTTTGATGGGTGGCCTGCCTCCCCTTTTATAGCCGCAAGGGGTGGCTGGGTTTTTACATGTGTAAGATTGTGAATTATCTCTAGTGTGTGTTGCAGTGACAGTGCAGGTCCTGTGGGGATTGGCCACCTCATCCTTGGGGTATGGCGTGATGGCGTGGTAATTCCTGTCGAGGGTCGTCGAGCCTTGTTTGAGTCATGGTGGTCGGGTCGGAGATACTGCAGCCTGTCCTGCAATAGTAAAATAATGACAACCAAGATATGGTCACAGTGGCAGGGGTTCACCTCCCCTGTACCTCTTTTACTGTAAGGCAATGCCCCACAGTGAAAGAGGTAAGGTTCCACAGTGACTGGAGTTGTTGGAACAGTAGCCGACATGCCCTACTGCAGCGTGAGGGGCATGGCGCGCGTCACATCGATGGTATGGCCATCGTGTGCTGGAAACCTAACTCCGAGGCCGGGGATCGGGCGAGGCGCGGATTGCGCTCAATGCTGGGGTTTTGGTGAAGGCGGAGATTGCGCCTGAGTCCCCGCGCTCGAGCGAGGAGTCCACGCTAGAGACATGAGGGGTTGGGTAAGACAGAGCGTACGCTCGAGGCCTGAGGGGTCGGGCGAGATGGAGCTTGCGCCCGAGCCTGACGGGGTTGGGCGTTCGTCTTACTCCTTTTTGCCGCTTTTTATCCCCTTAATTTTGGTATCCCATTTTACGGTACCCAACACTAGGGACTAGTTCTAATATCCTTTTTAGATGCTACACATCATATAGTCTTTTAAATTCACTTGTACCAAGTCTGTTAATCCAAAGTTGGTTTTATCACTGAGTTCCGACAATTAGTACCTTAATCACAGTTAAGTTGCTTCACTCTCACATCGTACATATAACTCTGTAGACTTTGGTGTCATCTGATTCTCATAAACACAACTCTCAATCTATGATTATCAACCATGACATAAACCTCCAATGATATTCCCAAGTAGGATGATATCTTGAAACAAAACCAAATTTAGTTAACACTTATGATTGTTACCTATGATCCAACATTAGCCAATCCTTCTCAATGTAGCTCCTTTAACTGGGCTACCCCCTTAAGAAAAGATCAACTAGGGGACACAAAAAAAGGTAGCTTGAAACTTTTTCCAGACAATTTTAACTACCATTGTCACTGCGTGACATCCCAAAAAACTTATGTGCAAGGGAAGAAACAATATCCTGAAATTTCCTCGCGATATGAAAAACACTAGTGTAGTAAAATAGACATAACTCTTGTTCTGTTATTCCAATGGAGTTATAGATAATACCGTTAGAAACCTTATGAAATTCACCACAACTTTCATGTAGAAAACCTCCTTAGGTTCTGTCATTAAGCTCGGGTAAAACAACCAAATATAATATCCATCCTGACAATGTCTCAGCAAAGGTGCAGTAAAGTGCAGAAGTCATATCTAGAGCTACGTTAATCATATGGAGACTATCCTTATATTATTGAAAAGCTTATGAAATCCTCTAAAACTTTCTATACAACTTTTGCCCAGATTCTGAGGTTATGTTGACTGGAAATAGGAAATACAAAAACTATCCAGACTTTGAAACAGAACAGAAACATCCGAGGGTAAATGTCGTATGTCAGGTTGAACTTATCCGAATAAGTTCGAGCTTATACCATTGGAAAGCCTAGAAAATTGTCTACAACATTTCTACAGAACACTTTTCCAAATTCTATGTAACACCCCAGGTGTTTGCCACTAGTTAGACCTTAGGTTTTGAGCTCAAACATGCCAAGATAAGTGGTGATGATCATGTTAAGGTTAATCCATGAAAGTGAGCCTCAAATCAAACTTAGAAAATGCACTCTTGCTTACATATAGGCTCTTTTCAAAGTGCATGCTTGGGTGATGTTTATGGAACCTCTTTCATGTGTTCAACATCCATCACGATCAATAGTGATCACGCAAAAAGTTTCATGACGTTCGGAATCAAAAGGTCACATGAAATGATAAGTTACATGCTTGTTGGAATGACCTTATTAAGTAAATGGAACCATGGGTCATCAACCAAACCTTGCAACCTTACCCAAATGACTCTAGATGAACTCTACAACAAAAGTCATGAAGGGTTCATGTTGAGCTTGTGCACAGAAAGTGCTTCAATTAGCCTAAAACCTTAGTTTGAGCTTTATCAAGTTACTGCATTGACCAAGCTGAATGTTTGACTTCAATACTAGTTCTAACGTTTGACCTGAAATGAAAGTTGTAGTTTAACTTCTGTAGAACAAACTTTGTTTAATGGTCAAGAAGTAGTTTGGTCCGTAACCTAGTCAAATTATGCTTACAAAATTTAATGCAGTGCTGTTTTGGAAGTCCAGAATTTTGGCTAAGTCCTCCAGGTGTTCAGTTTTGGGTGTCCATGTTGGGAGCCTTGTATCTTACAAACCAGGCCAAAACAGTATACGGCCCTTTAATAAAAGTTGTAGTACAGTTTGTAGACTACAAACTTTGTTAAAGTTTCCAAGTCTAAATCTTCTTTTAACCATGTCAAATAATAGTCACAAGATTGATTCTGCTGTAATTTCCAGCACTTCGAATTTCTAAGTTCGGAATTGCAGTTGGTCATGTTGGCATTCCGCGTTCTCCAAATTTTGTTAAACAACTTGTTTGTGTCCGAAAATAAAAGTTGGAGTACATATTGTGGACAAGAGTATACCAAAAGATGACACCAGTTTGACTTCGTGTTGGTCATCAATTTTGAGTTTTACTAATCATTATCAATTCATTGACACTCAGGGGTTGGCATCAAATTATCTACTAATCTACAACCCTAATGACCATAACCCTTAAACGAAAAACGTAGAGCACCACGAGGACAACAAACTTTGTTTTTGGCCCACCTCCTAATTCGGCACGGAAACGGCCCAAATTTGTCTCCCACGCTGGTCACTCTATTGCCCGCCACCTGTTCGTCGAAATGCTTCAATGGCCGACGCGTGGCGAGGACGTGGCCGCCATGCAGCACTCGCGACTCCACCTTCGTGGACAGCTGCCCTACGCCCCTGTCGCCCACAGAGAGGATGCCCGAGCCCTCTCGCAGACTCCGCAGTCGCCCTGGTGCTCGCCCTCTGCTCCCTCTCGCTCTGTCAGCCGCGCTCGTCACCTTGGCACCATGGCCAGCAAGTAAAACTTGCTGCTGTCTACTCCTACCACTTCCCGCCCAAGTCAAGAGCAGCAACACCTTCTCCTCCTTCCGCTGCTCATATGGCGCCCCTTCATTAGCCACTTTCGTCGCCGGAGAGCACCATCGCCGGAGCCGCCACCGCTCCTGCTTCTGTCTCCATGACCGGCTAGCCTCAGGCAACAATGGAGCAAGGCAAGGCGACCAACGGGTGCATGGTGATCTCCCAGTGCTCCCCCACCACTCCCTTGCCACCGACATGGCCTCCCTCCGATCCGATCCGGCGATCCTCCTCCGTCCTGGTTGAGGAGAGAAAGAAGGAGGGACCTCGGTTTAGAATATGAAACAACTTAGAGTTCCAGATGCGAAGCCAAGACTCATATGAATAGTGTTTCTGGGTGGTGGCGTGATTCATGGAAAATCCAGGGTTCCCGAGGCAAAAGTGTTTTCCTTTTTTACTTTTGTTTTTGCAGATTTCTGGTTGAACTTTGTTAATGAATAGAAAATGCTAGAAAGTCATAAAATAGCAAATGTGGACTTTTTCGAATCCTTGTAAAATTCTCTATGCAGTAGATTATAATATGGCATGTTTTAGTTTGAAATTTTAACGGTAAAAATAGATTAGTGAAGTTCGGTTTTAATTGCTTGTTATATTTGTCTTTTTCATAACCACTGTATTACTGCTCAAATAAATGTGAAACTATTGTGACATGATTTAGACATAATAATTGATGTCTGGTAAAAGTGTCATGAATTTAGGCATGATAGACTAAGAGTCATAAAAATAACACAATGCCCTGTGTTGCTTTGCTCCTATTCTGAGTAGATCTGCATGTTTATATTGTTTGGCTCAGTTGGGTTGTGAATCATGCCTGGATGAAAATATATGAGTTGTAGTACTTTTCATAAGCTTTCCATCAAGCTAAATAGCAGAAATTTTGTTTAAGCATATGTTTAGTTATAGTAGTTTAAAGTACTGTTTCAGTTTCTGTCTAAACCCAGACAGGGATGCATTTTTTGTTATGTAAATCCTTGTTAGTGGTAGATTTAGCTCTAGATGTTTATAACAAAGTTGTTCACAACTTAGTAAGCTTTCTAGAAAGTATATAAGCATAATTTATGGGCATATGAAACTCAAGTTATGGCTGTTTAATGTGGCATGATAGATTTTGTCCATGTTTTGAACAGAGATGTCTTCATGGGGCTTGATAAATGGTTTATATATGTAAATAAAAATCTATAAAAATTTAAAATGTTGTTCCAGTACAATTCTATGATACTTCTGTATCATGTTAATATATAATATGGTCATGTGTTTGAAGAAAATATGATTTATGCATTTATCTTGCTCTCACATGGTTAATTGCAATAGCAATTTATCTTTTTCATAGATGTTGCTAAGTTTATTCAAATGCAATGAAATTTGGGCAATAGACTATAGATAGTATGTCGAAGCTACTGTAATGTTTGTAGAGTTTACTATGCACTTTTGTTATATGTTCTTTAATTCACCTTATTATCCAAATAAATTAAGAAAGGCATTAAATAAATTTATTTGGTAATGACCACTATGTTTTCTGGTGTTCTTTAGATATGTGCAAACTGTTGGTAACAATGGTTTTGCTCAAATGCATGTTTGAAACATAAGTTAATAATTAATTGTTTGCAATTGTTGTTTCTGGACAGTTTGTGGAACTGTTTGGATTACAATATGTAAATGATGTTTTTTGGGAATCTTGTTTATAGCAATGTTGTAGATAATTCATCTATCTAGCTGCTGTTAAAAGTTGGTAGTATTTGGACTTGTGGTTTGTGAGTTATGTCTGTTCAAAGTTGAATTCTAGAAATGGTTGATCTCTGTTTGTCAAGGACAGATTTTGGAACTTTATAATTTCGACCGGCTTAAATTGAGAATCATGCTTTGATGTCTACATATGAAATGTAGATAATTTCTTAAGCTTTCTAGAATGTCTTAGTTAACGTCTTTTGGACTTGTGTAACTCTAGTTATGATTTATTTTCTCTGCTGCTGTTAACAGTCCTAAAAATGACAGATTCCTTGTATTGTTGTTGCTTGGTATATTGCTATGTATGACTCATGTCTTTGATAATGGCCAAGCTAATACACCTGAGCCCTTGTGAAACATGTATGCCATGTCTAATATGTTTAGTGTTGCATTCCTTGTTGACTTAGCATGTTGGTTGTGAAATCATTAAGTTGAGCAATGAGATGTGCTTAAGTATGTTTAGTTTAACCATGCACTTGCCATGCTTCTTGTGTGTGATGCTTTGTCTATTGCACTTCTATGTGTTCATACACTTGCATCTTGCATCTCATTTAGGTACGCTAGATAAACCATGTGAGGGACCTGATGGTGGACCTATCGGGATGATGGAAGGACTACACAAGTGTTGCGAACTTGGATGTCGTCAAGATGGCACAAGCTAACTTAATTGACTTGTGTGGGATTCCAGGCAAGCCCCGGAGCATTCTAAGTCTCCTACCCTCTCTCTTTTTATAAAATCACAAGAGTATAACTTTATATGATGCATTAAGTGATAGCAGTTGAATGAAACCGTTGGTGCATATGTCCCACCTTGTCCACTATATAAAACAACCTAAACCCTTACTAGTATAAGGAAGACGTTCCATGCTTTGCTATGCTTAGCTCGGTAGAAGCCAAGTGAGTTCCTGTGACCTGCGAGAGATAGGTGGATACTTGATCACGGTTGGCTATATTTGCTATCGTGGAAATGACTATGTGCTAATAATGAATTTGAGACCAGGCGGGATGACGATAGAGAAGCAACAAGGCAAGGAGGTCTTGGGTGTGAATCTATCTCCGTCTGTGTCGATTCAGGACCGATACGCTGTACGTCCTCGTGTCATGTTGAACGCATGCCTACTACTTAGTTGGCCGGATAAGTCATTTTGACCGCGAAGCCTACGAGTGCATCTCCGGCCAGATACCCCGATCTGGTTAAAGTGTGCACCCCGGTTGGTCGCAAGGATGTGCGGGGAGTCAATGGCGTAAGACCGAGGAGTCAGGTTAGAGTCCTGACCCTAGCAGATTGGCGGTCCTTGGGGGTGCGGCGCCATACGGACCTACGAATTGGTCCGGAGTTGTGCTAAAGGTGACCTAAGGCTGCTCTTGCAAAGTACGCCTGGGTGAGTGCTAGGAATACCCCTCCAACTGGATAGGAATCGATTCGAATCGCCGTCTCTCCCGGATAGTGAGAACTTGACTCGAGCAGCGGCAACGTAGATACACTAAATAAAACTTAATGGTTATGATGATGATGATGGCTACATTATAAACCTGATATGGTTATTAATGTGATGCTTATTAATCAAGTGATTGCTATAGAATAGGTGAAAATCTGGCTATGGTAGCTTTATTGAACTTGATGCTAAAATATTGACTAAAAGGGTGAAGGTAAGGACTCATGATAGTAATGCTCTTTTTGGAAAAGTTATGCATATCCTTGAGAGTCTTTTACATTCTCTCCTGTCGGGTAAGTCTAGCTGAGTACATTTGAGTACTCAGGGTTTATCCCACCATGTTGCAGGTGAAGTCTTCACCCTACTAAGGATGGTGGTTAACCCCCGGTGGGCTCGGTGATTCTATATAGTGTCACTTATGCTAGCAATATATTTGGGACTTATGTTATTGTAATCATTTGAAAGCTATGTTGTTTTCTAATCAATTTGGAAAAATCCAAACTTGTACTATTATTTGTGAACTCCGTTGTAATATTATTTCCGCCGCAAATCTCCGTGTATGAGATGTGTATTTGCTTAATCATGCGATCTTGGTGGAACATTGATTTACCAAGGTCCTTCGCGACACTCGGCAGACTACCGGGTTTATATAAGTGAGAGTATGCGCATGTCAACGTGTTGAACGGGGGTAGTCGTACTTAAACTTGTATAAATTGGTCGGTTCTGTCACAGCTGGCATCGGAGAAAGATTAAGTATAATACTACCAGGTACACTGTTTTAAAAACAAAGTTTTGGTTCTAAAAATCGTATTTGGACTAAACTTTAGCTATAGGCAAAACTTGTGAAAACTAATTTACAAAAACTATGCTAGCGACAACCTCTAGTTATGCCCAATTAAGGACTACTAGGTGGCTTTATGTAAACTGATACTAACTATGGGGGCTTACTATGTTGCAATTTTTACTTTCGTCGTCCATACGGCGTGCAATAGTATGGATGCCACTAACTTAAGTGGTAATGAATGGATCAAATACCTCTATGCCATGGTAAGCAATATTTTCCTTTCGTTGTCCATACAGCGTGAAATTGTATGGATGCCACTTGCTTGAGTGGTAATGTATGTATCTATATGCCTCTTGTTGATATTTGGGAACGCAATAAGGAATTGATCCGCAAGCGCACGGATATCGGTGAGCACTTCACCCGGGAGGTTATCCAGAGTATCGTATTTATTTTTTTACCACTAGGAGAAAGAGTGCATCTGACTAACCCGGTCTATTACTACTAACCTTTAGGCTATAAATAATGTTTCTCGATGTGAGTGATAAATAGAGAAGCCTACTACCGTAATCTCTTTCTAACCTTGGTAAGGATGATCTACTATTCAACTGGGGAAGCTTACGGAATCTAGACACCGCAGAGGATGTTCAACCCACACCTATAAACCCTATCCTTCCTGCTAAAGAGATATGGTTTGCAAAGGTAACTCGGAAATGTCACGTTCCTTGCTACTACCACGGTCTAGCTAGTCAGGGAATATTTATGAGTATCCTAGCCCAAACACCACGTCTACGCTAGAGATGATTACTCTAAACTCTACACTCGGTGCGTTGATATCTCTATGATTACTCTAAACTTTACGTCTACGCTAGAGTCTTCTAGATGGTAGAAAATTTCTTGGTGCGTTGATATCTCTATGTAATCCCGACATGTGGGCCTTTCTTCCTTATTTCCTGATAACCCCCTGCAGAAATAGGTAAACAACAAAACTCATGGAATTCTATCAGATCAAACCCTAATTCTAGGTGTTGTTTGCATATTGGTCCTTTCTCTTGTTTATTTGATAATTAAAATTGATACTTAAGAACCATCAACAAATACCCCCATACTTAGGCTTTTACTCATCCTCGAGAAAAGGATGGTTTAAGAACAATATCTGGGGTAAAACATTTTCTTCATATATGCAGGGTATTAAAATCCACTGTGTACTATAGTCAGGGAAGTATATGGTTAAGAGTAAAGATCCTTTCTTCTCAATCCTGTCACTTGGAGTTTTTGTATTTTTTTGAAAAGAAAGTTAGCATACCTTTTATCCTCATAGGATCTCTCAGATCACTCATTATCTTTTATATATCTCACTGAGGCTGTTTTAATTTGCAAAATTCTCAAGCATACTTACCTTGTATTTATTGCTTGATCAAAACGGGATCCGAGGAGAAGAATGCCATACTCTTAGATCAAAGACTTTGGAAATTAAAATCTTTGTCAACTCTTGCTGGCATATTGCTTATTAGAGGGACCATAGGCTATCATTTTCTTTCTTTTTCTCTCCTTTTTTTAAGTGGATACCGAGGTACCCCTAATTCTAATGCTGGACACTTGTCCATTTTTTCTGCGAGGTTATCGAGCACTTGCTCCTTTTTATTTCCTCGAAATATCTTTATTTTTGCATAGCCCATGCCTCTAATGCAATAATACTTCGGAAGAGTGAATCTTTCTGAATAAATGTCTTGATCTTAGGAGCATGATAAATCTCTCAGCAAGGGTCCAACTCATTTTGAACAAACTCAATACAGAGTAGATAGATTTTATAATTATCATTAATATTTTTAGGTTTATCGGGCATATTAAACACTGAGGATGGTAGCTAGAATTTTTGAATAAATTCTCCAAGCAACAATGATATCAAGAATGAGAAACTCATACTCTACCATCTCACATTCCACAATGACTTAAGTAACACAGGGTTTTAAAATGATTTTATAATAATTGCAGGTTTCAGGAAATATTACAAAGTGAGATTAATCATGATTAGAAACATTTTAATCCTTTTAATTTATCATGTCGGAAATAGTATTCTGTATAATCCAAGATATATATGTGTATGTGTAAAGTAAGTGTGCAGAGTGTGTACCTGAATCGTGGAGTGCTGTAGTCGAAGTGTGTTTGGCATGTCGAGGGATCTCCCCCATACTTGTTTTCTGCTTTCTTGCACAAAAATAAAGTAGAGACACACAAGACATAATAATAATAATACTCTTTATTAATCTTGAGGCATTTATTACAAATAACTAGTAGCAAACTGGTGATAGTAGAAAACAGATGATAATAGTAAACCTAAACCGAATTTAAAGATAGATAACTAAGATGCATTGTCTCAAGGTCTAATCTAGATAACTTAGCGGCGCTCTAATTCCTTGATCTTCTTATTGGCACTAGCAAGATCATGCCTAAGGCCTAGTATAATGGTGTTGTGGTTAGAGAGCTGCCTAGTGATGGAGTTAACCGAGGATAGGAGATCTATGATGACTCTATCTAGCCTGCAAACGTCCTCATCAATATCTACTATAGTCTTGCGACGCTTAGGAGGTGTCTCAAAAGCATTAAGGGCGTGCTTCGGGGCTGCCTTTGGAGGGATGAAACGGACTTTGGCTGCTCTAATCCCTTCGAAGTAAGGTCTCTCCTCCTCCGTACTGTAGCGGATGCTGCTGATCTCACCGCTCCGGTTGGTCTTGACTCCAACGACCCTCTCATTGGGTCTGGGTGGAAGGATCCTCGTGCCGGCTGGCACCTTGATGGTGGTCTTCGTCTTGGATGATGATCCCTTGAGAAGTAGGGGTTGTGGCGGTGCGGTGAGAACTGGTTGAGCATGATAGGATTGGGCGGAGTTGCGTTGGCGTAATGGCATGGCTTCTAGCTGTCGCTCTGTGTTGGCCGGGATGAGAGCACGGGCGTCGGGGTCTTCCTCAGGCTTCATGATGAGGTTGAAGGGGACGACTTCCCAATCATCGTGGAACTTCTCGGCCATTGGACCAGCGAGGGACTAAACAAGCTCTAATTGAAGAAGAAGAAGAGAAGGCTTAGGTGGATTGGTGTTTGAAAATTGACGTCAGGGGTCTGTTTGTATAGGGGTCAAAAAGTGCCTCTAGGGGTTGTTCGGGTTACTCCCGTCGATGTGCGTGAGAAACTTTCCATCTGAGGGATTATTTGGATTACCAAAAGTGTATTTTCCATAATGGAGGAATTCGGGACCGAGAGGGGGCAGGAGCTGGGCGCCCGCCCTCTCTCTGGCTCCTCTGTGGGCCCGCTTCCTCGAGCGTGTTTCTGGATGCAAAACTAATTAGGAAAATATATGTATGGCCCAAAAACGTCAGATTACAAAGGTCGGGCTCTAATTCTCCATGGGAAGGTAAAAATGGACTACGTCTATTTATTCTAATTCTTTATTGGGCTCTAAAAATAATTTAAGACGTTGACCATTTACCTTGAATAACGTACCTTCGTCAATTTGAAGTGTGATAGCTCGGTGGGATGATGAATTGATTACCTTGAATGGCCCTTCCCATTTACTCCGGAGTTTTCCATGCCCGAAAAGCTTCACCCAGGAATTAAAAAGTAATACCTTATGTCTAGGTGCGAACTCCTTCTTGATCCTCTTGTCATGCCACCTTTTGACTCTTTCTTTGTAGATCTTTGAATTGTGATATGCTTTCTCTCGCCATTCTTCCAATTCTGATAGTTGCATTCTTCTATGGTCTCTAGCGACATCTAGGTCCATATTCCATCTTCTTATGGCCCAGTGTGCTTTGAACTCTAGTTCAACAGGTAGGTGGCAAGTTTTCCCATACATCAATTGGTATGAAGACATTCCAATTAGGGTCTTGTATGCTGTCCGGTATGCCCAGAGTGCATCCGGTAATTTGTCTTTCCATGCCGTTCCTGTTTCATTTACTATCTTCTGAAGAATATTCTTGATTTGCTTGTTGGAAGTCTCTCCTTGGCCACTTGTCTGAGGATGATAGGGGGTAGCGACGTTGTGACGGATTCCATGTTTTGATAGATATTGCTTGAAGCATTTGTCGATGAAGTGTGCTCCTCCATCAGTTATCACTACTCTGGGAACTCCAAATCTTGGAAATATAATTTCTTCAAACATCCTCTTTGAACTAATATTGTCGGCATGCTTGCAAGGTAGTGCCTCTACCCACTTGGAGACGTAGCCAACTGCCAACAAGATGTACTCACACTTCTTTGATGGAGGAAATGGACCCATGTAGTCTACTCCCCAAACATCAAAGAGCTCAATTTGAAGGTTGTTAGTGAGTGGCATAACATCTCTTGTATTTATGTTTCCGTGCCTTTGACATGGCCCACATCTTCTGATATATTGCTTCGTGTCTTCATACATTGTAGGCCAGTAGATTCCACACTGCAAGATCTTTGAATGTGTACGGAATGCTCCATAATGACCTCCATAAGGTGATGAATGACATCTGTCGATGATCTTCCATCCTTCCTAAGTGGTCACACATCTCCTGAGTAAGCCATCAGAGCATACTCGGAAGAGGTATGGCTCATCCCATATATGTGAACGACTTTCTTGAATAAGCTTGTTTGCTCTTGGTGGTACATACCCTGAAACCATAAAATTAACAATATCTGCATACCAGGGATCAGACCTGTTAATCCCGTAGAGCATGTCGTCCTGGAGTGAATCATTGATAGAGGTTTCCTGTGGACTCCTAAAATACATTCTAGACAAGTGATCAGCAACAGAATTTTGTACTGCCTTTTTATCTTTTATTTCTAAGTCAAATTCTTGGAGTAATAAGATCCATCTAATCAGGCGAGGTTTAGCATCTTTTTTAGTGAGCAAATATTTTAGTGCAGCATGATAAGTGTAAACAATTATTTTAGCTCCAACTAAATAAGATCTAAATTTATCAATGGCAAAGACAACAGCCAGAAGCTCTTTTTCAGTGGTTGCATAATTAAATTGAGCTCCTGTCAAAGTTTTACTGGCATAAGCAATTGCATGATGCTTCTTATTTTTAGTTTGTCCCATAACTGCCCCCACAGCATAATCACTAGCATCACACATAATTTCAAAAGGCAATGACCAATCAGGGGGTTGAATGATTGGTGCAGAGATGAGTGCTTTCTTTAATAAATTAAAAGATGTTAGACATGCATCATCAAATTCGAAAGGAGCATCCTTGGCTAGCAAAAGAGTAAGTGGTCTAGCAATAAATGAGGAATCTTTTATGAATCTACGATAAAAACCAGCATGGCCAAGAAAGCTTTGAATTCCTTTTATATTCACAGGTGGAGGTAGTTGTTCAATTACTTTAATTTTAGCTTTGTCTACCTCAATCCCTCTTTCAGACACTAGGTGTCCCAGCACTATTTCTTCCATAACCATAAAATGACATTTTTCCCAATTAAGGACTAAGTGTTTTTCTTCACATCTTTGCAAAACCTTGTCTAAGTTTTCAAGACAACTATCAAAAGTTTTTCCATAAACAGAGAAATCATCCATGAAAACTTCCATAATCTCTTCAATCATATCAGAAAATATAGACATCATGCATCTTTGAAAAGAAGCTGGTGCATTACATAACCCAAAAGACATTGTACGGTAAGCATAAGTTCCGTATGGGCATGTAAAAGTGGTTTTGCTTTGATCATCAGGATGGATCGGGATTTGGTGATACCCTGAATATCCATCTAAGAAACAGAAGAACGAATGGTTTGCTAATTGCTCTAGCATCTCATCTACAAAAGGTAAAGGAAAATGATCCTTTCTCGTGGCTTTATTTAGTTTTCTATAGTCTATGCACATCCGCCATCCTGTGATAGTGCGTTGCGGAATTAGCTTGTCCTTTTCATTCATAATAACAGTCATGCCTCCCTTTTTAGGCACAACTTGAACTGGGCTTACCCACTCACTGTGCGGCACAGGATATATAATCCCTGCATGCAGCAACTTTATAACTTCCTTTTTAACTACCTCTCTCATTGTGTTGTTAAGTCTACATTGGGGCTCTCAAGAAGGTGAAACGGAAGGATCTATTGGAATACGATGGGTACAAATCATAGGACTGATTCCTGTAAGATCTTGGAGTGAGTAGCCAAAAATTGAGTGATGTTTCTCAAGAATGGTCATTAATCGTAGAGTTTAATCCTGAGTGAGTTTATCACTAATGATCACAGGAAACTCTGGATTATTGTTTAGGAAAGCATACATAAGACCGGGTGGTAAAGTTTTAAGCTCTATGGGAGGTCTAGGTGCTTCTGCAAACTCATCTAAGGGTTCAGGTTCAGAAGGTTCAGCTTATTCTTCTGTGAAGAAAGGAGTTTCGTCTTGTAAGTCTGGTTCATCTAAAAGCTCTAGAGATGCAGCCTTTACCTCCTCTATAGGATCAGGCAAAAGATATGACTCGGCCTTAGTATTCAAGGAATGTGAAATTGCTATGGGAAATTTAAAAGTTTTTCCAAAAGAAATGTATAGCTTTCCAGTATGACCTTCATAAAGGAGTCTTCTAAAAGGTTGTTCTATCAACAGGTCGAAGTCCCATATATCAAAGATATAGAAGTTCAAATGAACCATGGAGCCTTCTACCGTAAGAGGTAGGACATTAATAATTCCAAGACTGGGGACTAATTGTCCTGAAGATTCCTTTATGACCTTTGTTGTGGGGGTTAAGACAAGATTTTTAAACAATTTAAATGCAAAAGATTCAGACATTATTTTGATCCCCACAACAGGATTATAGAGAGCATCAAATCGATCAAATCATAAGCACAGTGTATAGTTATAGAGGGTGTGTCCAAACGGATTACATCAGAGGAAAGCTCTGATTCCTCCAACCACTCGCTACTCATGACTGAGATAAGCTCTCTAAATTTATATTCAGTTGGCAAACAAATGCTAAGATGGCCGTTTTGGGGTTTGTTAATAGAATGGTAGTTTGAAATGTTTCCAAAATCGGCAAAAAGATCAGATTCTATATCCAGCATGAAGTCCGGTGGTGGAATTTCTTCCTTTTGTGGCTCAGAACTTGGGATAGCTAAAGTAGATAGAGAATTTGGCAGAGTGTCTACTTCAACTTCGTGGGTTTCATCATGAATGGTATTATCCATCTCAGCTTCTAGGATTCTATCTCGGATCACTCTAGCATCATCGGTAGGGATGTGAAAGAAAGAACCTCTAGACATTGTTTGTAGCATTTGTGTATGATCTTTCTGAAGACCTCGAAAAAAGTGAAATAAAAGAACAGGGTCTTCAAGATTAAGGTTTGGACCAGATTCTAAAAGATCTGAAAAACGTTTCCAGAATTTTCCCAAAGTTTCATTATCTTTTTGTTTAAAAGATAGGACTTCGAGTCTAAGGTTACCGATACAGTCGAGGGAATA
Source organism: Sorghum bicolor (assembly GCF_000003195.3). Taxonomy (NCBI): domain Eukaryota; kingdom Viridiplantae; phylum Streptophyta; class Magnoliopsida; order Poales; family Poaceae; genus Sorghum; species Sorghum bicolor. The sequence goes on from NC_012873.2 coordinate 36,815,077, forward strand.
GAAATCTAGATAAAATTTGGCTCGTAAAACTCCCCATTCACCTCGTTGTTGAGTTACCTTCTGACTATTCCATTGTCTAGCTTCTCCCCTTAAAGAAAAAGGAAAAAGCTTCCAACGTAAAATTTTATCTGAAATGCCTTTAATGCAAAGACAATCAGATGTTTCCTCAAAATCTCTAATGTGAAGGTAAGGGTTTTTGTCTTCCTTTCCCGAAAAAGATAGGTTTTGAATCATAGCAATCAACCTAGAACTTAACCTATACTAGGATGTTTGGATAGGCTGTGATGACTCCCATGGTAAAAGGTCAGTTACTAAAGGGATTGCAGATTCATGGATTGATTTAGAATCTTGGTTTTCCATAAGGTACGAATAAAGAAAATAAATAAAGAATATAAAAGATAAGAAAAGATAAAAGTATAGATACAAGCTAGTAGTAGGACTCAAGATTATCTCAGCAAACCGTCTTTCTCCCCGACAACGACGCCAGAAATGCTTGTTGATATTTGGGAACGCAATAAGGAGTTGATCCGCAAATGCACGGATATCGGTGAGCACTTCACCCGGGAGGTTATCCAGAGTATCGTATTTATTTTTTTACCACTAGGAGAAAGAGTGCATCTGACTAACCCGGTCTATTACTACTAACCTTTAGGCTACAAAGAATGTTTCTCGATGTGAGTGATAATTAGAGAAGACTACAACCGCAATCTCTTTCTAACCTTGGTAAGGATGATCTACTGTTCTATTGGGGAAGCTTACAGAATCTAGACACCACAGAGGATGTTCAACCCGCACCTATAAACCATATCCTTCCTGCTAACGAGATATGGTTTGCAAAGGTAACTCAGAAATGTCACGTTCCTTGCTGCTACCACGGTCTAGCTAGTCATGGAATATCTATGAGTATCCTAGCCCAAACACCACGTCTACGCTAGAGATGATTACTCTAAACTCTACGCGAAGAGATTAAAGTAAACTCATAAACTAAAGAACAATAAAACAAGAACTTACTAGAATTTAGAAGTCGAAATACTGAAGAATCCTATTAGCAAGCTTCGGGTTAGGAGAACTTGATCCCGTAGGTACAACCTTGGAGTAGACACTGACAGGCCGAGCTTCCTCCGATCTACACCTCCACTCTATCTCTCTCAATCTAGTAGAAACTAGAAGATCTAATTCTACTCACATTGGATGCTAAGCCTAAAAAGAAATTTTATTTAGAGGAGAGGTATTCCTTTGAGGGCTCCTCTCAACTCTATGATGAACTTGTCTCCTCTAGGGGCCATGGGGTCTGGTTTTATAGTCCCCTCAAGTGAACGTGAGCCATTGGATCAAACTGACATTGATTGGACGGTTATCCTTGATCCTTTAGGTCGGTGGAGCGTCGTCCGCGAAAAGAGTTCTGATTGGAATCAAGGAGGGGGCGGGCGCCCTGGTCCTCAGGGCGGGCGCCCTGGGACAGGCCCCTTTCGGCCTCCGCTTTGTTCCCGTGGCTTCTAGAGTCTTCTAAATGGTATAAAATTGCTCGGTGCGTTGATATCTCTATGTAATCCCGACATGTGGGCTTTTCTTCCTTATTTCCTTATTTCCTTTCGGCCTCTGTACTTATATTATTGTTTGGTTGGGCTGAAATGAAATTCTTCTGCAGGTACGCTAACTCCGAATGCATAGATTGAACGTAGTTAATGACTAGCTATATGTCGAGAGAGTACGTGTTATGCCACCAACATTGAACGTGATTGCCACCATAGGCTGGCAATTTTGTGAGGACGAATAAGACGAAGCATGCATCCTTATGATTGTTGCATTATGTATGGCTATGCTTCTCCCACCTTGTTCCAATAATTTGTAACTTGTGAGTGATGAGATGCCACACTTTTCGTTGTGTGAAGCTATACAAAAGTTGCCATATTCCATGCTACTTGAATAGTTTTGCTTGAAAGTAGTGTGTGATGTGTCTAGCCTTGAAATGTTTGCTTCTATAAGAATCTACAATCCTTTGAAAGCTAAAGCTTGTCGGTTAACATGTCTGTGAATGTTTTCCAATGAATCCTCTATTGTTAATTAACTAAGTAAAAGTGTGTCCTACCTATAATATAAATAGTTAAGGCTATATGCTTTAACTTGTAGGTGTCCGCTTGTTTAGCCAAAAAGCGAATACGTTGCTCATGCAAGAGTTTGCAAATGCTTTAACCTCACTTAAGCAATTGTGGTTCTTATGTTAACCCCTCCTTGTCACCAAACTAAATTATTATTTGTCAAGATAGTAATGTTTGTAGCTACTAGAGTTATACATGTGTGTGCTCTCTTGTTAATAGAACAAGGGAAAACATTGCTTGATATGTGTGTTGAGTTTTGGCTGCTAGAGCAGTTTGTATTCTAGTGGTGTTTTCATGACAATAGTGGTGTTTTCTGTAATTATAGTGAATACCAAAGTTGTAGCCAACCTCTCTATCTAGTTTATCCTAAAATTTCATGACTATAGGCCTGATGGTTTAGGAGTTATGAACTTTTGAAGTTTGTTGTCAGATCCTGATCGTGTTCTGAACAGATCTGAATGTTTAGTTTGTTTGACTAGTATGCATATAGAATCATGTTTTGGATTTAATAGAAGAACTGTAGTACTTTTGTTAAGGTTTCCAAAATGTCTTAGATCACTACTTTTGGTGGTCTAAATCTTCTGTTATGAGCTTGTGAAGTGGAATGACAGAATCTGTCAAAATCTGAATATATGTCTTGTTTGTATTGTTTGTGCTTGTTAGCTGTAGAAGCACCTTAAGATGATAATAAGAAAATTATAGGTAACTTGATAAGTTTTCCATAAGATTGGGGATCATGTTTGTTGGATCAATGAAACTTTAGTTACCATTTTCTAAAGTTCATGTCAAGTTCTCTATTAAAGCTTAGGAAGAGCTGATTGCTATTCTTTTTGTGTTAAGTTTGAATTAGCTCTATAGGTTCGATAACCTTTTCCCGCTGAGTTTTCCTAAATACTAAACTCTTTCCTGTGGTATGTCCATTTGCATGATAGTGCAGCCATGCCAAAAATCTTTTGGAGCCCTTTTTACTATCTATCTCAAAATCATATTCTCCCTAAAAGACTGAACCGTGTCCACTTACTTTGTAGAACACCTTGTATTATAATCCTTGTATGTGGGACAAATATGTTGTATTGCTATAGATAAATGCTTGTTATATGTAAGCCTTGTGCTTAGTAATGGTTGTTTAAGTGTGATTGTTTGAGTTTTCTCAAGTACTTTCTTAAAACTGTTATGTTGTATGGATGTTGGTTTTCTAGATTGTGTGTTAGTTGTATCAAATTAGGTTCCCTTTCTTAGGAGCCGAGCTTATAGACTTGACTGTTAGTTTTTGAATGTGAGAGCATCCATGCCTATGCTTGATACGTAAACCAAAGTCCAGACCCTTAAATACTTGCATATACCATGGTTGTCCTACACCTGTTTGCAAATATCCTTGTCTAGCCAAGTAGCGTAGGATAAGTTATCGCTATAGAAAGATTTTGACTATAGTTGTTCTTTGCTAGTTGTGAAGACCATACCAAATCCATATTAGACCTCCCGATTGCATCTCCCAAAGCTTAGCTTGTGTAATGCAATCTCTCGATACCTAATCTTGGAATCTTTTGCTTTACAAATAATGTAACTCCCTATCATCTAAATCTCTGATCAGGTAGCGTTTTTACCTTTGGAGTTTGCTTAATTCATCCCCAACCTCCCCAAGTCTTGGGATGCTTATCAACTTTGATCTCATGATCCTACCCAACATGACCGCATCTCATGAATTAATTATTAGGTAATGACCTTGGTGGGCATAAGGCATATCCATTTATGCCTTGTGTCGTGTTCTCATCCTTTAAGTTGCTAGTTGTTACCTCCAAATCTTGATGTCATCTTTGCTTGCTTAATTTTTTCTTGCACATGATCCTTATACATGCATAACCTACCTATGTCATGTGAGATTTCACGTTGGTTGTAAGATCGGTAACAACGTTGTGATTGATGACTAACGATGCCGTGACAAAATCGAGAGCCTCTTGTGGGTGCACACACAAGACTGTGCAGCTCGGCATGCACTGGTATCGTGGTTGCTAGTCATGATCTATTATGAAACTACACGGATGTGTCATCACATCATGAGTTTTTCCTTGGTTATTATTCCTTATGTCCAATCAGAAGATCTATATCAGACTTATGTAAACTTCCTTCTGAAGTTTCTAAGAAGATAACCTTTGAAGAATAGGTTACCGACATAAACCTTAATAGACTGCAAGGGGTGGTAGACAAGAGACTCTATTTGTCACTCATGTAACAATATCAGTCGTCTAATGAGTAACATGTGTCCTCCCTATTGAATCCAGATGGCACACAACACTTAAAGTTGGCCAAGTTACCAATTAGACTAGAATTGATCCAAATCTTGATCATACAAATCACACAGCCTTAATCAACCATCTCTATTGTGATCTCTTTTTGGCTGACTTTGATCTTGACTGCCAACAAATGTATCAACTACATTTGTTGCCACCGAAGAAGAATGTTTTGTAACTTTTTAGTGTTGAGAGACAACTGGTTAGTTACCACTAAGAAAGTTAATCTCTAGCTAGATAATGACTCTTTGGTAGCTATAACAGCTATGTCTCATAGACCGCTGTTCAGCAAAGAAGATAACGAGTCGATCAATGAAGCAAATATGGCTTCCTTCTCCAAACCCGATGTTGTCAAGTCAATTCCCTCTTGGACAATCACGCAGATAGTACTAGATGCTATATTTGGGTCACAAGCTAGAGAAAAGCATGTCCCTAGTCTCGGCCAGCATCGTTATGCGTGTGGGGGTATCAAAGGTTTTCTTTTAGACTTGATTCGATGAAGTGCCAAAAGATAATCATCATCTCTTATCTTCTGTAGCACAATCCTTTCACGTGGAGTATACCTTGAGCTCCACCAAAAATAGCCCACAAGACCAATGCTTGTGCATCCTTGAGTTGGTGTTCAATCCACAATAGAAGTTGTTTTCTAAGATAGATGTAAAGAAAACCCTATCCTCGATCCTCCATGAAAAAGCTGCTGCTACATGAAGAGTTTGAGGGAGGTTTTGTTCTGTTTGGTTAGCCATATGGTGTTTGTTTGTGCTGAATTTTGGTTAATCATGAGAAGACTCTTGTGTCTATATACACACTAACAATTCATGCAAAATGAAGCTAGTTTGCGCGGTGTGAACTGAACCAAGATGGACCTAAGGATGACCTAGAAAAGACTCCTTTCAACCTTTGGTACCTAGTTGTTACCCTATCACCTCAACTAATAGTTGAGCAATCTAGGCGTTCTAGAAGTCAAAAATAATTGGAAAGGTATTAAACAACAAATCTTAGATTTATTATCTTGGAGCTGTTGTTTGATCCTAGATAGGAATCCTCAATCTCAAAAGTTGTCTCACCAAGCTATTCTGCTACAATGCAAGTCGACCTAGAACCTACTAAGCCGTTGCTTAATGAAGGAAAATTTTAGTTGACTTGCTTGGTAGTAGCATGTTTCCCTAGTTCGGTGAATACTTGCAACTTTTGTTGTCCTCTAGACCTTACTATCATATGTCTTTAGCAATACTTATCTAATGCTAACATGCCTTGGGTATCTTCTATGTTCCTTTTACCCAAGAGGTTGTATTGACACGACCTAGGTAACTGTTAACACTTGGAGCCATGAATTCCTTGAATGGTGAGCATTGACTTGATAGACTCAGATGATACAGTGTTGTTATCAGAGAAAGAGAACTGCACACATGGAACCTTATGTAGCTTTCCATTGACTGGCATCTGAATGATTAGACCTTATGACTAGAATAGACGTTGTTTATTGGTTAGTTGGGTTCTCATAACCTCAAAGGATGTTTATCTAGTTCATGATCTCATCCCCTACGGAAGGTTGTACTCAAGTCCATTCTGGTAGAGGACTGCTTTTTGAGCCTTATGAACATAGATGGAAACATTGTAATGAGTGGTTTACTGTGCCTCGAACCATCCATCATACATTGGGAATGAAGTTCATATGATAGTGTTGTCTTGAATTCCTCCCAAAGTAACAATGCTTCATGGAAGTCAATGAAGGAAATTCTTTAGACAATAATTCACTATGAAGAGCCAATATCAAAAATTGTCCTGACCAAATTAGCGTCTCTGATGCTCGGAGATAGGTAGTTGACTGCTATCGCTAATGTTGGATGTGAATAACATGCTTCTCTACCTTTGGAAGTCTTTCGCCCTTAATCTCGGGACAAGATTCTTTTAAGGGGGAGGGTTGTAACACCCCAGGTGTTGGCCACTAGTTAGACCTTAGGTTTTGAGCTCAAACATGGCAAGATAAGTGGTGATGATCATGTTAAGGTTAATCCATGAAAGTGAGCCTCAAGTCAAACTTAGAGAATGCACCCTTGCTTACATATAGGCTCTTTTCAGAGTGCATTATTGGGTGATGTTTATGGAACCTCTTTCATGTGTTCCACATCCATCACGACCTATAGTGATCACTCACAAAGTTTCATGACGTTCGGAATCAAAAGGTCACATGAAATGATAAGTTACATGCTTGTGGAATGACCTTATTAAGTAAATGGAACCCTGGGTCATCAACCAAACCTTACAACCTTGCCTGAATGACTCTAGATGAACTCTACAACAAAAGCCATGAAGGGTTCATGTTGAGCTTGTGCCCATAAAGTGCTTCAATTAGCCTAAAACCTTAGTGTGAGCATTATCAAGCTAAAAGTTTGACTTCTATACTAGTTCTAAGGTTTGACCTTAAATGAAAGTTGTAGTTTAACTTCTGTAGAACAAACTTTGTTTAATGGTCCAGAAGTAGTTTGGTCCATAACCTAGTCAAATTGAGCTTACAAAATTTTGGATGTCCAGAATTTTGGCTAAGTCCTCGAGGTGTTCAGTTTTGGGTATCCATGTTGGGAGCTTTGTATCTTACTAACCAGGCCTAAACAGTATAAGGTCCTTTAATAAAAGTTGTAGTACAGTTTGTAGACTACAAACTTTGTTAAAGTTTCCAAGTCTAAATCTTCTTTTAACCATGTCAAATAATAGTCACAAAATTGATTCTGCTGTAATTTCCAGCGCTTTGAATTTCTAAGTCTGGAATTGCAGTTCATCACGTTGGCATTCCACGTTCTCCAAATTTTGTTAAACAACTTGCTTGGGTCCCAAAATAAAAGTTGGAGTACATATTGGACAAGAGCATACCAAAAGATGACACCAGTTTGACTTCATTTTGGTCATCAATTTTGAGTTATACTAATCGTAATCAATTCATTGACACTCAAGGGTTGGCATCAAATTATCTACTAATCTACAACCCTAATGACCATAACCCTTAAACAAAAAACGTAGAGCACCACGAGGACAACAAACTTTGTTTTTGGCCCACCTCCTAATTCGGCACGGAAACGGCCCAAATTTGTCTCCCACGCTGGTCAATCTGTTGCCCACCACCTGTTCGTCAAAATGCTTCAATGGCCGACGCGTGGCGAGGACGTGGCTGCCATGCAGCACTCGCGACTCCACCTTCGTGGACAGCTGCCCTGCGCCCCTATCGCTCACAAAGAGGATGCCCGAGCCCTCTTGCAGATTCCGCAGTCGCCCCGGTGCTCGCCCTCTGCTCCCTCTCGCTCTGCCAGCCGCGCTCGTCACTTTGGCACCATGGCCATGGCCAGCAAGTAAAACTTGCTGCTGTCTACTCCTACCACATCCCCGCACAAGTCAAGAGCAGCATCACCTTCTCCTTCCGCTGCTCGTATGGCACCCCTTCACTAGCCTCTTTCGTCACCGGAGAGCACCATCGCCGGAGCCGCCACCGCTCCTGCTTTTGTCTCCATGGCCAGCTAGCCTCGGGCAACAATGGAGCAAGGCAAGGCGACCAACGGGTGCGCGGTGATCTCCCAGTGCTCCCCCACCACTCCCTTGCCACCGAAGTGGCTGTTGACGGTCCTTAGTGCTCATATTTAACCATCAACTAATCATGGAAAAGGATCCAAATGCAACCAACACCAAGACTTAGGGTTTTATCTGACAGAATTCCACGAGTTTTGGTGTTTGTGTATTTCTGCAGGGGGTTATCAGGAAATATGGAAGAAAGGCCCACACATCGGGTTTACATAGAGATATTAACTGTAACACTCCTAGTGTTAGCTTGCATGTTAACCATGGGCATTGCATCAACATAAGCATCAACATGATCACTCATGAGCATCATACCATGATCACATGCCATCTACTATATGCACTATATGAATAAATTGCTTGTATGAATTGTTTTGAGTAACCTTAGTGGGTTACTAATGTTTGCAAGTATTCATTGTCTTCCAAAATACCTCAATCATGTTTAGAATATCTTTTGGAGCAAAGTTTATGTTGAAAGTTTTGGCCAAAAATGCCCCTAAGTCATGGTTAACCCTAGGATGGCTTATTTGACCCCCTAGACCTCTTTTCAAAGATGCTTTATGAAACTGGTGTTAGAAACTTTGCATGTCTATGACGCCTTAAGCAAAGTTGTAGAGAATTTTATAAGCTCCAAAAGCTATGTTGATGACTTTTTATCAAAAAGCTTAGAACACATCCAAAAATTGCTCACAAACCAAAAATCAGGGCTGATTTCACACTTAGCCAAATTTGGCTAAGTCTGGGATCACCCAGTTTCGACATAGGGTTGTTTGGAGCTTTGTAGTTTGAAATCCAGACCGAGTTAGGCTTTGATCTTGTAATCAAAGTTGTAGAACTCGTGTAGCTCTGTCCAGAGGATCAATTCCCAGCCAAAACCATCGATTGAGCTGAGAGAAAAACGTTGACAAAGTTCGAGTTTCACTCACTGGCCATGGCAACTGAATCGCTCGATTCAGTTTGGACAGAACCGTCCGCCGCCGCGTGTCCGGCCACCTGTCAGCCGTACGTCGACGGCGACCCCGTCTGTCAGCTCCCACGGCGTCCCTAAGTCGCCACGCACCGGGTGGACACCTCAGACGCGCTCTCCACTCGCTCAGCGCACCACATTTCGCTCCGCCGTCACCTCAGGAAGCTCCGCCGCGCTTCGGCGAGCTCCTCCGACCGTTCCACCGTGTCTCCGGCCAAGCCAGTCCGCCCAGAGCTTCGCCTTCACGTCCTCTACCTCGACGTCCACTCCATTCCCTTAGCCGAGCACCGGTGAGGTCACATTGTCATCTCCGTCGCGAGCTCCAACTCGCCGGAGTTCACAGAGATCACCGGCAACGTGGCCAGACCTCTCTGGTTCACCTCTGGCCGTGATTCTTCTTCCTATAGCTTCGCCTTGAGCCGCTCTTGCTCGTCCACAACCTCTACCGCGTCGCCATTGCCTGGATCCGCTGGCGTATCGCCGCGCAGCGCCGCCGCTCCGCCATTCCCGACGGCGAGCACCCTAGAGTCCAGTAGAGCGCGCGTAAAGTAGGTCAACAGAGTCGCCTTGATGAGAGGAACACGTAGATGCCCTTAGATCCGGCCGAGACCTCGTCGTCGTTGAGCTTCGCCGGCGACGAGCATCTCCCCTGCCTCTGTCTCACTGACGCGCGGGTCTCGTATGTCAGCCTCTCGGTTTCACCCCCCTGGGTCACTATTGTTGCAGAGCCTGTGCTGTTTTTGAAAAATTCATATCTAGAGTTTTAGAGATCTAAATGTGGTGATTTCAATTTTGCTAGGTTCCAGCATAAGTTTAGTGTTTAATAAAAATATGAAACATGCCATGTTTTTGCAGAAATAAATAGTTATAAATTAATCTTGGATTTTCAGTGGGTAATTATATCTTGAGATCTATTGATCTGCTGGCCATGCAAATTTAGGGAGTTGTTACTTATGATATGGGTAGTCTCTGATAAATTTATCATGATTTTTGGAAGCCTGGTTAAGAAGTTAAAAATAATTCTTGCTTGAATAGGAGTTTCTTGTGATATTTTTAATAAATAGGTTATAGCGCCTTTTGTGATGAAACTTGCTGAGTGTTGTACTTATGTGTAGACAAAGCTAGGAAAAATCTGAAATATGTTGTTTGACACTATTTAATGAGGTTTCACATTTATGCCTTGCATGCCTATACTAGCTTGTTATTTTTATACCTCACAATCTGTACATGCAAATGTTCTGAAAATTTTACAGTAATCTTATGTTAGCATAAGTAGCTTGCTGTAATTTTCTTAGGATTTTTCGAAGACTTGGAGTATATGTTCATTAAATCACCTTAATAATTAAATAAATGGAAAAGGTGATGATAGAAATAGTTTTAGACCTTGCCATGATATTTTTTGGTGTTTCTTAGATATGTTCTACCTACTGGTGCAATTAGATTGTTCCTTTGATACATTCTCAACATGTGCAAAATATTATTTTTGGCTATTTATGCCTTTCCTAGAGCATTTCTGTGTAGCTGATAGCAAATGCTTGAGAACTAATTAAAGATGTTAATTTCTGGGAAACTTGTCTACAACAAACTTGTAGCTAACTTACTGATGTACTTCGTGTCCAAATTTCATGGCATTTGGTTGAGTAGTTTGAAAGTTAGGCATATTTCAAGTAGCTGCTGCAAAGTGCTTGCTCTCTGGAATTTCCAGAGCAGCCAGTTAACTTTGTATGTTTTAGCATATTTCGGTTGGGAATCATGCCGAGATGTCTAAAAGTGAATGGTAGACAATTTGCTAAGCTTGTGACTGGTTGGCTTGTCTACTAAACCAGTGGCTGAGTAGGCATAACTAGGATTTGTTTAACTTGTCTTTTAGTCTCTCTATCAGAGGAGTAGTATGCACTTACTTGTTATTCCATGATTCACTTAATCTTAGAAGTTTATGCTCACGTTATACCTTGTTTTATGTCTATTTGGCTCCTCATCATGATATCATGCATCACATATGCATTCCCTATATTCATCTCCTTGTCATGCATCCATAGGTGTACCCAAAGGTGTGACGGTGCTGGAGTTCGAGTTGCCGGAGCCGGAAGGACAGCAAGGGGAGCTACCTCAAGGAGCTGAGGAGGAGGAGGACTTGCTGGAGTGCCCTGACCATCGTCCCTCTACCTACGTCGAAGGCAAGCCCCGGAGCATTATAAGCCTCCTACTATTTTATTATCATGTTTAGCTATCAAATGACTATGGTTATATATTGTTGCATTAAGTGGTAGGCGTTGATATGACACCCTTGCTGCATAATGACTACCTTGTCCACTTCATACCTTACCAAAAGTAGGTCCAGGATCGAAGGAATGCTTAGCCATGCTTAGCTCGGCAGAAGCCGGGTGATTTCCTGTCACCTGCGAGAGTTAGGTGGATGATGATCACGGTTGGCTATATTTGCTATCGTGGAAATAACCATGTGCTAATAATGAACTTGAGACCGGGCGGGATGACGATAGTGCAGCAACAAGGCATGGAGGTCTTGGGTGTGAATCTATCCCCGTCTGAGTCGTTTAAGGACCGAATCGCTGTACGTCCCCATGTCATGTTGAACGCATGCCTATCACTTAGTTGGCCGGATAAGTCGTTCCGACCGCGAAGCCTATGAGTGCAACTCCGGCCGGATACCCCGATCTGGTTAAAGTGCGCACCCCGGTTGCTAGTAAGGATGTGCGGGGAGTCAATGGCGTAAGACCGAGGTGTCAAGTTAGAGTCCTGACCCTGGTAGATTGGCGGTTCCTGGGGGTGCGGCGCCGTACGGACCCGCGAATTGGTCCGGAGTTGTGCTAAAGGTGATCCGAGCTGCCGTCATGATGCTTGGGTGAGTGTTAGGAATACCCCTCGAGCTGGATAGGAATCGATTCGAATCGCCGTCTCTCCCAGATAGTGAGAACTTGACTTGGGCAGCGGCAACGTAGAACTCACTAAATAAACTTAATGGTTATGATGAGAATGATGATGGCTATGTGATAATCCGGATATGGTTATTATTGTAATGCTTAAAAACTCAAGTGTATGCTTAGAACAGGTGCTAACCTATTGGATAGTTGCTAAGTAATGAACCTGCTGCTGAAATGTGATAAATGAATTACTTACAACAAAGGCTTTTATGCAAAAAGGTGAGTCAAACCAGTCCACAAAGATCAGCCTTGCATACTCCTTGGTGTCACTTTATTTCTGGTTTATGACGGGTAAGTCTAGCTGAGTACATTCTCGTACTCAGGGTTTTATTTACCCCTGTTGCAGATGATGTTGTCTATCACGGCTATTGCGCTAACTGTCGTCACCCAGCTGCGGATGATGAATAGATCATGGGCGTGATCACTCTCCTACCTTCAGTTATGCTTTTGTTGGGACTTGACTATGGAACTGGCATGTATTATAAACTGACTTGGAGTTGTTTCAAAACTACTTTGTTTCCGCTACTGCTATGGTTTGTAATAACCTCTTTTAAACTCTGATGTGATGTAAAACTATGTTCTGTGTTGAATGTTGTAATCTGTGATGGTGATGCTTGATCATGTACGATCTTGGTTGTATGTTGGTTGAATCGAGGTCTTTGAGATTTCGTCGGACTACCGGGTTTATATGGGTTGAAGTCCATTGGCTTGACTGCCTCAGTGGTCGCTAATTCACTTGAATTTTTATAAATTGGACGGTTCTGTTACATTAACGTGTCGTGCAATTTTCTATCATCTTGAAGACTCCAGAAGCCACGGGAACAAAGCGGAAGCCGAGAGGCCTCAGGGACAGGGCGCCCGCCCTAGTCCTGAGGGCGCCCGCCCACCTTTTTCCACCAAACAGAGTCCAATTCGGGGACAACGCTCCACCGACTTAAAGGATGAAGGAAAACCGTGCGATCAATGTCGGTTTGATCCGACGGCCCAGATTCACTTGAAGGGACTATAAAACCAGACCCCCTGGACCCTGAGGATCATACCTCTTCTACAAAATCAAAGTTAGGGTTTCAATTCTTCATCCATGTAGAGAGGATCCCTCTAGTTCTTCTAGTTCTACCGCTAGTTCATCTAGATCTAGTTCTAGTTCATCTAGTTCTAGTTCTAGATCCTCTAGTTCTAGTTCTAGTCAGTTCTAGTTGTAATGTAGAAAATAGAGAGAGAGAAGAGGAGAGCGGAGGAGGAGGAGCCGGATCTGTCGGATCTTCCTCAACATTGTACTTTTGCAGCATCTGGTTCGTTCTTCATCGTTCTCCAGGTTCTTCAACTCATAACTCCTAAGTTCTCTAATTACTTTTATTTACATTCAAGTTATTTATTGGATTCCTGCTTGCATCAAGTGCTCTAGTCTTTGAAACATTAGAGTAGGAATTAATAGATTAGACGTGGTGTTTAGTCTTGCGATTACCTGGAATTGCACCCAATCCTGCGGATTGTTGTGGTAGCCTTAGGGTAGTGACAGCCCTAACGATCGACGTATTCCACCTCGTTCGGATCGGTGTTTGTAGGACCGTAGTCGGAGCTTCCTAGCCCCCTTCTCATCTCTTTCTGTGGTTAGTGTTCTGATGTCCCGAAATAGATAATCTTGAAGTAATTCTTGATTCTTAGATCAACTAGAGAACTTTCAGGAAACTTCCTCTCTTCCCACCAAAAATAATTATATAGTTATCCTTGGGCGATCTTGGATCTTAATTAGTACACTCACGTTCTCTGTGGAAAATCGATACTCTGGAATATTCATGGGTGAAAGCTACATCGGTATCCGTGCGCTTGCGGATTTTTCTGTTTGCGTTTAAAATACCCAAGAAGCTTTCTGGCGCTGTTGCCGGAGAACGGTAGCTGTGCTAGTTTGAAACCAAGTCGTCCGTATATCCTTTTTCTTTTCCTTTTTACCACACTCACCTTATCATTTTCACCATACCACATGGATTCCACTCTAAGCATTAATGAGCATGGAATTTATTTCATAGCCATTTCATTTACTCCATGCTCATATGCAACATCTTCACAATCCATTGGTTTTTCCAACATCACCACATTCGAGATCTCCAACCCCCTCATCCTTTCTATTAATAAAAACTTTAAAAGGGCGGTTGTCGATGCATATGTCTATATTAAATATTACAGATCTCGTTGAGTTGATCTTGATATAGGTCAGCGTTGGAGGGGAAACCACTTCGCCGACATAAATTGATGTTTTCCCAAGGACAAGCTCAATGTCCTAAAACAAGCACTGATCAGATTGTAACATGAGCTTTTAATTATTTGCAACATTACCTTGTGTATTGAGCATATAAGGATAATTGTAAAAAATTCCTTCGGGTCTTCTTGTGACTAACCTTTTCAGGATTAGAGCAAGAAGATCGGATGAATGACAAGCACAAGGTATGTCCAACCAACTATCATACAACATTGAATTAAATTCATCCAAACTTGAATTTTGCATAATTCAGGCTTGGGGAGTACTTTACATAAAAACATCCTTTGCCATGTTGCTATGTTGGTTATCCCTACCTTTGAGACATGCTCAATTTGTTAAATACTAATCACACTACTTCATCTCCACTTGAGTAGATCTCTATAAATGCTCTCATGCCACCTTTATTTGCTTTAGTATATGTCTAGGTTTGGAGTAGTTTCATTTATCTCTTAATTAAGCACGGTGCTTAGCTAGGAATGATGATCTTACTTCCAAGGGATTTTAGATTAAGCATGGTGCTTAGGTTAAACTACCCTCCTAAATCAAATTAGACATGGTGTCTAGGTTGATTTTTGAGCCGATAGTATGCTATAGTAGATATTGGATATTTTGTTGGACTAACCCCTGCGGGAAAACTTTCAATATCGACCTGGGAAGTCCTGAGATAAACTCACATTGGAGACAAAGAGAGAGACACATGAAGTTTAACAATTTATACAAGGAAGGCATAGCTCACAAGAGATGATCCATGGAGGGTGCGACAAACACGATGCATAACCGCTAAGAAAAGAAAGCTTCCACAAGGTAATACTGTACCATCACTCTTCAAGTAAGGTAAAATCTTAAGGTACTTGATTATCACTTTTATAAGCTTCTCCTTGGTTCTAGCGTTCACATAAATAAAGAGACAAACATGTATGATTTATAACTCCAAATTAACCAACCCAACTGATTCAGCATGTTTAGTCCTTTAATCTTTGTTTATAGTACTACCTTTGTGATCCTACACTCCTAATCATATGAACTAAAATGTTGCACACTTAATCTTTGGAAAATGATAGTCATGTACAGAAAAAAATATTTACTTAGATAGATTATCTTTCCATTAGGTTGAGTGATCTGATCTGACAAATGTTTTAAATGTTACACTCATGGTCTTATTATCCATCAACTGTGTCTTGCTCACTATGCTTAAGGATAGAGAAGAGCAAATACACTTTTGGTTCTGTTGGTGTTTTCCACCAACAGGGCCCATGCACTTGATCTCTGCCTTGTCTCTATGACCAGGTACACTTCGAGCAAAATATGAAGGACTTTTATAACTCCCAGACTCCACCAAGTGAAGTACCTAGATCTACGAGCACAAACACACTGGAGATACTGGACACTCAGGCAATCACTGCCCTGAGATGCTTGAGGACATAACTACTGGAGTAACCCTGTTGTGGAAGTAATTACTGACCTTCTGCCGGTCAAGAGATACAATCCAGGACGTCCCGTCATCGGCATGGTGGACTTCCTAGAAGCACTCTGCAACTTCGGCTCCAGCGTCAACATTATGCTCCGGGTACTCTAAAAAATTATTTACACATCCTTTCCTTGAAACAACCATGTGTTTGCAGCTTGCAGATCAGACACTAAGTTTCCCAAAGGGAATAGTGAAGAACCTCTACGTTCGAGTTGGTACCTTATACGCTCCAGCAGACTTCGTGGTGATAGAGACTGATAGTGATGAGAGGGCACCCATCATCCTAGGGAGGCCATTCCTGAACACCTCAGGAGCTGTCATCTACACTAGTGCTGCCAAGATCAGTTTCTACATCAAGGGAAGGACAGAAACGTTTTCCTTCAAGAACAAGACTACACAAATCTTAGAGCAATCCTGACATGAACCAAGGAAGGACCAACAGGAGGAACAGGAACAAGCAAATGTGGACCAAGTCAGCTAAGATGGTCACTGCAGTTCAAGGAGGTCAAGACCATCGACTTACCGTTCCTGACCAAAAAGGACGACCCAGTCACTTATCAGCTCCTGCATGGAACCATGCCCCTACAACCGACATACATTCAGCTCCAGATGATTTTAAGGTTATTGACATGGGAGAAGACGAGTACAATTCACCCATCACCATTGGGAGACTGTTCCTCAGCACCGTTAAAGCAATCATCTACATTGGAACCGGCGGAGTCCACATGCACTTCCCCTATGAGAAGGTACGCCGCTATTTTACTGACCCTAATTATATAGTTCAAGACTCTAAGCTGGTCAGGACAAAGAAGAAGAAGACGCAACTGCAACCAGAGGAGGCAAATCATCAAGGACGGATGGGCAGACTATGAAGGAGAAGTGATAAGGTCTGAAGACATACAACTTGAACAAAACTGTCCTAAGGAGACCGTAGCACCGAGTCAGGTGTGTAGAGAGAAGATAGTTATACATGAAGAGTTGGCACCAGCGGAACCACCGACTACGCCATTCAGCGAATCCCAGGATGACTGAGAAAACGGAGAGTCCCGTTCGGAGGACTTAAAAACACTGAACGCCTTGCCAAGAGGTAAACTTGGTAGTTATCTTTTTCCTTTGAATTATTTTAAAATAGTTTGCTTAGTTAATCAGGTTCATATCATCTTGAAAAGAAAATAAAAATGTTAAAAATAGTAAGCCCCATGTGAGTATGCTCATGGCATAAAACCCATAAGTACATTCACTGTGGTGGCATAAAAATATAATAAATATATTCCTGTCCTATAAAAATAAAATTATAAAAATAAATTTATGATCCTACCAAAGAAAGTAATATTTATTGAGGAGGCTCAACATGATAAAGGCTAAATATTTATGCTAACACTTAACTAGTTCCACAAAGCTTTGTTGTCTATTTGAGCTCCACAGAATTCAAGGATCATAGAATACTAGCAGACGGAGGACATCCTAGTCGCTATCAGGGTGCTGCCGACATTAAAATACACCTCCGCCACCTGCTAGTTACATCAGAAGAAATTACGTAAAAATCCAGCTTGGGGGAGAGCACCCCCATTTATATAGCTAAGTGTTCTACTCACGTTTATACTTTACTCAAATAATAAAAAGATGCATAATCATAAAAACCCAAATAAAGATTTTGTGCTTATATATATCTTTGCTTAGTTTGCTAAATAAATAAATAAATAAATAAAGTTTGCTATGAACCCTCACGATAAGCTCTCACATGGAAAAGATAAATAGTTGCTCTGCCATGATTAGTTCTCAAAATTAAAATCTCTCTCAAGTTTAGGCACGACTGTTATTAATTAAGATTTGCTCTAAACCTGAACTTGTGGGGAAAGTACTTGATCTAAAGTCTAAGTCGTTAACGGATACGATATGGGAAGGTTGAGCTGCTGTTTATCTGTTCCTAGAGATGCTAAAATTCTGGAGAATTTTATCTTTAAAAATCTTTAAAATATCACATGATGAGTTCCTGTATGATGAAAGTTTAAATTCCTACCACAGCCATATATACATGCTTGCTAGACTTTGAGCCACACATTTACTTTTTACTGCTTATGAGCATTGAGTGTGGTCAAGCTATGTAGACCCTTAGGAGCTTGTCATGTGATTAAATCAAGATTCACTTGCACGTTCACTCATACATGCTACTTCTACTTCGGAAGTACGCATCCACATATATCCATCCATTTCCATCTCCAGAACCACCCAAAAATATTCTACTCCTAATCTGGGAGAGAATAGCCAAAAACATTTCTGTTTTTCCCCTGTGAAATAAATGCTCAAGTTATCTTGTTACTACCACTTGCTATATTATCTCATGAGATGAGTGCTCTAAAAAAATGAGAGAAAAAAAGTATACGAGGAAATAAAAAGGGGCAAGTGCTCGGAACCTCGAAATAGAAAAAATGTGAGACGAGAGGTAAAAATGGACAAGTGTCCGACAGTAGAATTAGGGGTACAAGATACCCACCTGAGAGGAAAGAAAAAGAAAATACAGAGCATCTCATTCTCCCCAAAAGTTTCAAAAGAGCAAGGAAGGTATGTATCCCCTCAAAAGAGCAAAAGTAGAATTAGACTTTCACCATTGTTATCACCATCATTACCATGCATCATTCATTCGCCACACATGCATATCTTGATTTGACTTATTGACTTGTTTCTCTGGATCCATGGTTTGACTATGCAATAAATGTCTTGTAAGTATGCATTAGCTGTCTCCCACCTATGAGCTCCAGATATCAAAGCCTAATTAGAGTAGGGTGAGAGAGAAGGCAATGCCACTATGCCTCATACCAAAAATACCACATACTTTGAGAGAAGGCATATACCATTACTGCCTTGGTAAGGATCCAGAAATACCACAAAAGAGAGACTAGAGAGAGTCATACAAGGAATCTCTGAGTTTTATTTGAAAATCTGCAAAAACTCCAGAGCTATAGTTAATCGAAGAACAAGAGACATGGAGCTTGATTAGACCGTTCTATCTTTTAACTGCTCAAGACACAAGTGATGGTTACAAGCCCCATGGTGGAAGGTAAAATGAGTAAGTTTAAATCTTAACAGTTTACCCTAACCTAGAGATGAGATCTTGTTTGAACGCATATGTGTATCTTTAAGGCATGAAACCACTGCAGAAACTCTTGAGTCCATCTTTGCTCAGGGACAAGCAAAGGTTAAGCTTGGGGGAGCTTGTTGACGGTCCTTAATGCTCACATTTAACCATCAACTAATCATGGAAAAGGATCCAAATGCAGCCAACACCTAGACTTGGGGTTTTATCTGACAGAATTCCATGAGTTTTGGTGTTTGTGTATTTCTACAGGGGGTTATCAGGAAATACGGAAGAAAGGACCACACGTCGGGTTTACATAGAGATATTAACGTGCCCCGCAATTTTCTGTCATTTAGAAGACTCCAGAAGCCACGGGAACAAAGCGGAAGCCGAGAGGCCTCAGGGACAGGGCGCCCGCCCTAGTCCTGAGGGCGCCCGCCCACCTTTTTCCACCAAACAGAGTCCAATTCGGGGACAACGCTCCACCGTCTTAAAGGATCAAGGAAAACCGTGTGATCAATGTCGGTTTGATCCGACGGCCCAGATTCACTTGATGGGACTATAAAACCAGACCCCCTGGCCCCTAGAGATCATACCTCTTCTACAGAATCAAAGTTAAGGTTTCAATTCTTCATCCAAGTAGAGAAGATCCCTCTAGTTCTTCTAGTTCTACCTCTAGTTCGTCTAGATCTAGTTCTAGTTCATCTAGTTCTAGTTCTAGTTCCTCTAGTTCTAGTTCTAGTTAGTTCTAGTGGTAATCTAGAAAATAGGGAGGGAGAAGAGGAGAGTGGAGGAGGAGGAGCCGGATCTGTCGGATCTTCCTCAACATTGTACTTTTGCAGCATCTCGTTCGTTCTTCATCGTTCTCCAGGTTCTTCAATTCATAGCTCCTGAGTTCTCTAATTACTTTTATTTACATTCAAGTTATTTATTGGATTCCTGCTTGCATCAAGTGCTCTAGTGTTTGAAACATTAGAGTAGTAATTAATAGATTAGACGTGGTGTTTAGTCTTGCGACTAGCTGGAATTGCACCCAATCCTGCGGATTGTTGTGGGAGCCTTAGGGTACTGACAGCCCTAACGGTCGACGTATTCCACCTCGTTCGGATCGTTGTTTGTAGGACCGTAGTCGGAGCTTCCTAGCCCCCTTCTCATCTCTTTCTGTGGTTAGTGTTCTAATGTCCCGAAATAGATAATCTTGAAGTAATTCTTGATTCTTAGATCAACTAGAGAACTTTCAGGAAACTTCCTCTCTTCCCACCAAAAATAATTATATAGTTATCCTTGGGCGATCTTGGATCTTAATTAGTACACTCACGTTCTCTGTGGAAAATCGATACTCTGGAATATTCCCGGGTGAAAGCTACATCGGTATCCGTGCGCTTGCGGATTTTTCTGTTTGCGTTTAAAATACCCAACAGTGGCCTCCTTCCGATCGGAACCCGCGATCCTCCTTCGTCCTGGTCGAGTAGAGAAAGAAGGAGGGACCTCGGGTTAGAATATGAAACAACTCAGAGTTCAAGATGCAAAGCCAATACTCATATGAATAGTGTTTCTGGGCGGTGGCGTGATTCCTGGAAAATCCAGGGTTCCCGAGGCAAAAGTGTTTTCTTTTTTCCTTTTGTTTTTGCAGATTTCTGGTTGAACTTTGTTAATGCATAGAAAATGCTAGAAAAGTCATAAAATAGCAAATGTGGACTTTTTGGAATCCTTGTAAAATTCTTTATATAGTAGATCTATAATATTGCATGTTTTAGTTTGAAGTTTTAACAGTAAAAATAGATCTGTGCAGTTCGGTTTTAATTGCTTGTTATATTTGTCTTTTTCATAACCACTGTATTACTGCTCAAATAATTGTGAAAATAATGTAAAATCATTTACATATAATGCTTGATGTCTGGTAAAAGTTCCATGAATTTAGGCATGATAGATTAAGAGTCATAAAAATAACAATTGCCCTATGTTGCTTTGCTCCTATTCTGAGTAGATCTGCATGTTTATATTGTTTGGCTCAGTTGGGTTGTGAATCATGCCTGGATGAAAATATATGAGTTGTAGTACTTTTCATAAGCTTTCCATCAAGCTAAATAGCAGAAATTTTGGTTAAGCATATGTTTAGTTATAGTAGTTTAAATTACTGTTTCAGTTTCTGTCTAAACCCAGACAGGGATGCATTGTTTGTTATGTAAATCCTTGTTAGTGGTAGATTTAGGTCTAGATGTTTATAACAAAGTTGTTAACAATTTAGTAAGCTTTCTAGAAAGTATATAACCATAATTTATAGGCATATGAAAACCAAGTTATGGCTGTTTAATGTGGCATGATAGATTCTGTCCATGTTTTGAACAGAGATGTCTTCATGGGGCTTGATAAATGGTTTATAATTGTAAATAAAAATCTAAAAAAATGGAAAATATTTTTCCAGCACAATTCTATGATATTTTTGTATCATGTTAATATATAATATTGTCATGTGTTTGAAGAAAATATGATTTATGCATTTATCTTGCTCTCACATGGTTAATTGCAATAGCAATTTATCTTTTTCCTAGATGTTGATAAGTTTATTCAAATGCAATGAAATTTGGGCAGTAGACTATGGATAGTGTGTCGAAGCTACTGTAATTTTTGTAGAGTTTACTATGCAATTTTGGTATATGTTCTTTAATTCACCTTATTATCCAAATAAATTAAGAATGGCATTAAATAAATTTATTTGGTAATGACCACTATGTTTTCTGGTGTTCTTTAGATATGTGCAAACTGTTGGTAACAATGGTTTTGCTCAAATGCATGTTTGAAACATAAGTTAATAGTTAATTGTTTGCAATTGTTGTTTCTGGACAGTTTCTGAAACTGTTTGGATTACAATATGTAAATGATGTTTTCTGGGAATCTTGTTTACAGCAACGTTGTAGATAATTCATCTATCTAGCTGCTGATAAAATTTGGTGGTATTTGGCCTTGTGGTTTGTGAGTTCTGTCTGTTCAAAGTTGAATTCCAGAAATGGTTGCTCTCTGTTTGTCAGGGACAGATTTTGGAACTTTATAATTTCGACCAGCTTAAGTTGAGAATCATGCTTTGATGTCTACATATAAAATGTAGATAATTTCATAAGCTTTGCAGAATGTCTTAATTCATGTATTTTGGAGTTGTGTAACGCCGGTTATGATGTATTTTCACAGCTTTTGTTAACAGTCCTAAAAATGACGGATTCCTTGTATTGTTGTTGCTTGGTATATTGTTATGTATTACTCATGTCGTTGATAATGGCCAAGTTAATACACGAGCCCTTGTGAAATATGTATACCATTTCTAATATGTTTAGTGTTGCATTCCTTGTTGACTTAGCATGTTGGTTTTGTAATCATTAAGTTGAGCAATGAGATGTGCTTAAGTATGTTTATTGTAACCATGCTTCTTGTGTGTGATGCTTTGTCTATTGCACTTCTATGTGTTCATACACTTGCATCTTGCATCTCATTTAGGTACGCTAGATAAACCATGTGAAGGACGTGATAGTGGACCTATCGGGATGACGGAAGGACTACACAAGTGTCGCGAACTTGGATGTCGTCAAGATGGCGCAAGCTAACTTAATTGACTTGTGTCGGATTCCAGGCAAGCTCTGGAGCATTCTAAGTCTCCTACCCTCTCTTTTTATAAAAGCACAAGAGTATAACTTTATATGATGCATTAGGTGATAGGAGTTGAATGAAACCATTGGTGCATATGTCCCACCTTGTCCACTATATAAAACTACCTAAACCCTTACTAGTATAAGGAAGACGTTCTATGCTTAGCTATGCTTAGATCGGTAGAAGCCAGGTGATTTCCTGTCACCTGCGAGAGATAGGTGGATAGTTGATCACGGTTGGCTATATTTGCTATCGTGGAAATGACCATGTGCTAATAATGAATTTGAGACCGGGCGGGATGATGATAGTGAAGCAACAAGTCATGGAGGTCTTGGGTGTGAATCTATCCCCGTCTGTGTCGATTAAGGACCGATACGCTGTACGTACTCGTGTCATGTTGAACGCATGCCTACCACTTAGTTGGTCGCATAAGTCATTCGTTCCGACCGTGAAGCCAACGAGTGCATCGCCGGCCGGATACCCCGATCTGGTTAAAGTGCGCTTCCCTGTTGGTAGCAAGGATGTGCAGGGAGTCAATGGTGTAAGACCAAGGAGTCAGGTTAGAGTCCTGACCCTAGCATATTGGCGGTCCCTGGGGGTGCAGCGCCGTACGGACCCGCGAATTGGTCCGGAGTTGTGCTAAAAGTGACCTAAGGCTGCTCTTGCAAAGTACGCTGGGGTGAGTGCTAGGAATACCCCTCCAGCTGGATAGGAATCGATTCGAATCGCCGTCTCTCCCAGATAGTGAGAACTTGACTCGAGCAGCGGCAACGTAGATACACTAAATAAAACTTAATGGTTATGATGATGATGATGATGGCTACATGATAAACCTGATATGGTTATTAATGTGATGCTTATTAATCAAGTGATTGCTATAGAATAGGTGCAAATCTAGCTATGGTAGCTTTATTGAACTTGATGCTGAAATATTGACTAAAAGGGTGAAGGTAAGGACTCATGATAGTAATGCTCTTTTTGGCAAAGTTATGCTATCCCACCAACTCCACCAAATAGCCTTGCATATCCTTGAGAGTCTTTTACTTTCTCTCGTGTCGGGTAAGTCTAGCTGAGTACATTCGATTACTCAGGGTTTATCCCACCATGTTGCAGGTGAAGTCTTCAGCCTGCTAAGGATGGTGGTTAACCGCCGGTGGGCTCGGTGATTCTATATAGTGTTCTCATCTACATGCTTTTGTCGGAGGATGTCCCTTATGCTAGCAATGTATTTGGAACTTATGTTATTTTCTAATCAATTTAGAAAAATCCAAACTTGTACTATTATTTGTGAACTCCGTTGTAATATTATTTCCACTGCAAATCTCCGTGTATGTGATGTGTATTTGCTTAATCATGCGATCTTGGTGTAACGTTGATTTACCGAGGTCCTTCGCGACACTCGGCAGACTACCGGGTTTATATAAGTGAGAGTATGCGCGTGTCAACGTGTTGAATGGGGACAGTCGTACTTAAACTTGTATAAATTGTTTGGTTCTGTCACATTCTATAGTTACATTTGTTTCAAACGTTAAGTAAACGAAACTGGTCCAGATCTTTGATAGCACAACTGTATCATCTTGTGACTTTTGTAACTTCCAAACCGTAATAGCTATGAGGGTGATTCTTGCAGTCAGAGAAAGATCTTGAAGTCCGCTATCATCAAAATTTTCTCATGATTTTTGGTCACCACAGAACAGAGTTACAAACTGATAAAGATAGAATACTCCAGAAAGGCAGGATAAGATAACAAGAGAAAAACGAAAACCCAACTATTTATGTCATTAATCCTTATACCATAGACCTATAAACTAATGAAATTGTGGATAAAACCCACAAGATCGTTGCACTCATTACAAAGATCCAAATCAAGCATAGGCATAAAGACAAACCAACTAAGCATTAAAGGTTCACAAGGCACACAAACTCAACTTTCGCTACTAGCGTTTTTATTGCACAAGAGGACACAAACTCATATATCTTAAACTCAGTGTTTCTACTTTCATGATGCATCTATTGATTCTTTTGTGGACATGAGTTTACATAATGTCCTTCTTGCCGGCAGTGATAACACCTTCTCTTAGCTGGATCCTTTGTGATGTCATTTTCCACTGATGTGTTACTCGGTGTGTTATCAGCTCGCTGACTCTGAAGGTTTATCTTTGTCTGGGTAGATGTCTTCCTATATTGCTTGTTCCTTCGAGGTTGAAACTCTTTATAAGTTATTGTCCACCCATCTATGCATACCTCATGCGCAGTGGTGTTGGCTTGAGGAGTTACTTTATCGCTAAGGTTTGAATTTTCCTGACAAAAATTTGAAGCTAAATGTGACAACGTAGGATTTGAATGTTGATCGCTTTCCATTGCTGGTTCTAGTGATTTTGCCTTCCTCTTCTTATCCTCATTAGTCACACAATTTGGTTTTGTCTTAACTTCTTTTTAGATGACCTATTCTGAAGACAAGGGAGACCATAATGCTCACAACAGTGGCATTGATCCTGATATCCGGATGTATTACTACCAACACCTGCATGGGCTCTCATATTTTTCCAAGATTTAGCTACTTGTCTCTTCACTGGTCCTGAGATGCACTGTTGAGAGTTCCCAATGTGAGTCATTCCTGCCACCACTTGTGTTTGCATGGCTAGAAGCTTCTCCTTGTCGAATGCTTTTACGGTTGGCATCTCTCGGTGCTTTTGTCTTTTTGTTGCAATGGTCTCCTCATTATGAGCCATCTAAATAGACAAAGAGAGAGGATTTAGAGTAGAGACAAGGTTTTATAAAAGAACAGGCAGAAGTAAGCATAACTTTTAGAAATTATCAATGTTAAAGGGAAAGCAAGAAGTAAGCAAAGATAGAAGCATGCTAAAACGTCCGGTTCTAACTAGGCTTGCGTCCTACAGTCAACATTGCTTTGATACCACTTTATAATACCCAATTTTGAGAATAAAACTAGATATGCACCATATGTGAGTCTTAGAAGTCGAATCTCACATATAGCTGGGTTGGGCTGAAATGAAATTCTTCTGCAGGTACGCTAACCCCGAATGCATAGGTTGAATGTAGTTAACGACTAGCTATATGTCCAGAGAGTACGTGTTATGCCACCGACATAGAACGTGATTGCCACCATAGGCTGGCAATTTTGTGAGGACGAATAAGACGAAACATGCATCCTTATGATTGTTGCATTATGTATGACAATGCTTCTCCCACCTTGTTCCAATAATTTGTAACTTGTGAGTGATGTGATGCTACTCTTTTCGTTGTGTGAAGCTATACAAAAGTTGCCATATTCCATGCTACTTGAATAGTTTTGCTTGGCAGTAGTGTGTGATGTGTCTAGCCTTGAAATGTTTGCTTCTATAAGAATCTACAATCCTTTGAAAGCTAAAGCTTGTCGGTTAACATGTATGTGAATGTTTTCCAATGAATCCTCTAATGTTAATTAACTAAGTAAAAGTATGGCCTACCTATAATATAAATAGTTAAGGCTATAGGCTTTAACTTGTAGGTGTCCCCTTGTTTAGCCAAAAGGCGAATACGTTGCTCATGCAAGAGTTTGCAAATGCTTTAACCTCACTTAAGCAATTGTGGTTCTTATGTTAACCCCTCCTTGTCACCAAACTAAATTATTATTTGTCAAGATAGTAATGTTTGTAGCTACTAGAGTTATACATGTGTGTGCTCTCTTGTTAATAGAACAAGGGAAAACATTGCTTGATATGTGTGTTGAGTTTTGGCTGCTAGAGCAGTTTGTATTCTAGTGGTGTTTTCATGACAATAGTGGTGTTTTGTGTAATTATAGTGAATACCATAGTTGTAGCCAATCTCTACATCTAGTTTATCCTAAAATTTCATGACTATAGGCCTGATGGTTTAGGAGTTATGAACTTTTGAAGTTTGTTGTCAGATCCTGATCGTGTTCTGAACAGATCTGAATGTTTAGTTTGTTTGACTAGTATGCATATAGAATCATGTTTTGGAGTTAATAGAAGAACTGTAGTACTTTTGTTAAGGTTTCCAAAATGTCTTAGATACTACTTTTGGTGGTTGTTGACGGTCCTTAAGTATCAAATATAATCATCAAATAAATAAAGAAAAGGATCAAAATGCAACCAACACCTAAACTTAGGGTTTTATCTGACAGAATTCCACGAGTTTTGGTGTTTGTCTATTTCTGCAGGGGGTTATCAGGAAATATGGAAGAAAGGCCCACACGTCGGGATTACATAGAGATATTAATGTGCCGCGCAATTTTCTATCATCTAGAAGACTCCAGAAGCCACGAGAACGAACGGGAGGCCGAACGGGCCCGGGGGCAGGGCGCCCGCCCTCTCCCCTTGGGCGCCCGCCCAGGTGTTTCCACCAATCACAGAATGGAGTACACCATTGCAAAGATCTCGTCGAGCTGATCGAAATGCATATATTATTTGCTATATTTGGAGTTCGGAATCAAGAGATATTAATAAAAGAAGGACTCCATATAAAAGAGCTGCGGGATTAATTGGGCCCAAATCAGATTTTGGTCCATTAAGGCCTATGTGCATTTTAATGAAATATGGTGGAAAGTTTAGTACCACATCGCCTGCTGAACCAAAAACACATAGAGGAGGAGGACTATATAAGAAGACCCCCTGGCCCCTGGAGAAGACAAGAAATTATCATAGAGATTGAGGGGTGCACTCGAAGGAAAACCTCTTCTCTAAATAATATTTCTTTTTAGGCTTAGCAACCAATGTAAAGTAGAAATAGATCTTCTAGTTTCTACTAGATTGAGAGAGATAGAGTGGAGGTGTGGATCGGAGGAAGGCCGGCCTGTCGGTGTCTACTCCGAGTTGTACCTACGGGATCAAGTCTCCTAACCCGAGGCTTGCTTCTAAGATTCTTCAGTAATTCGACTTCTAATGCTAGTAAGTTCTTGTTTTATTGTTCTTTGGTTTATGAGTTTACTTTAATCCTCTTCCGGTTGAGTATTAGAGTAATCACTTGCTAGCGTAAACGTGGTGTTTAGGCTAGGGTACTCATAGATATCCCCTGACTAGCTAGACCGTGGTAGTAGCGAGGAACGTGACATTTCTGAGTTACCTTTGTATCCCATATCTTGTTAGCAGGACGGGTAGGTTTATAGGTGCGGGTCGAACATCCTCTGTGTTGTCTAGATTCCGTGAGCCTCCCCAATAGAACAGTAGATCATCCTTACCAAGGTTAGAATGAGACTACGGTTGCAGTCTTCTCTATACATCGCTCACATCGAGAAACATTCTTTGTAGCCTAAAGGGGTAATAGCAATAGATTTGGTTAGTCAGATGCACCCTTTCTCCCAGTGGTAAAAATATAAATACGATAACTCTGGATAACCTCTCGGGTGAAATGCTCACCGATATCCGTGCGCTTGCGGATCATTTCCTTATTGCGTTACCAAATATCAACAAGCATTTCAGGCGCCGTTGCCGGGGAGAAAGACGGTTTGCTAAGATAACTTTGAGTCTTGCTATTATCTTGTATTATACTTTTATACTTTTATTCTTTTATCTTTTTATTTTTATCTTTATGGATAACTCAAATTCCATACCTATTATTGAATTCTTTGCACCTTCGGAGACCAGCCATAGACCATGGGAGTCAACACGTCCTGCCCCTAATTATGATCTGTGTCCGGAGTTGATTGCAATAGGTCAAAACCAACCCTTTTCTATAGCTGAGGTCCTATCTTTTAATCAAGAAGATAATGCACTTTTAGCTACACCTAGGGAATCTTTTAATCTTTCTATAAATTTTGGTTTAGACCTAGCCCTACAAGACCATGTTTTTCCTAGATATTTTCACATTGGTCTTAATCATATAACCTTTGGTAGAGTCCTTCTTTCTTTATCTATTAGTAAAGGAAGGTATGTCTTCATTCGTGGACATCCTTCTTGTACTAGTCTTCATAAAAAATTCCTAGAGATAGAGAAGGAATCATCTCCCAGACGAGGAAAGGAAGTTTCAATAGCCAATTTCCCAATATTTCAATCCCATAATTCGGCTATCCAACCCATCCTTGAGCTCAATAATTTCTACTATGCTCTTGAACCTCCTGATAATCCTATGAATCTATCTAGACATTCCATTCACCAAGACTACAAGGAGGATCGAGAAGAGCAACATCGATGGCTAGAGGGCATTAAAAATCCATGTGCTATCACCATTGAATGGATAGATAAAACAAACTTGAGAGACAATCCTAGAGGAATTTTAAGCATTCATGAAGAATCATCCTTGGAGTTTGAGAATGAGAGAAACAACAGTGAGCATAGAAGTTATTTCATAAATACCTTACGAAGTCCTTGCTCATATAAAACATCTCCCCAATCATTTGGTCTCTCCATCCTTACCACATTTGAGATCTCCAACCCCCTCTTCCTTTCTATTTATAAAAACTTTAAAAGGGCGGTTGTCGATGCATATGTCTATAATAAATATTGCAGATCTCGTTGAGTTGATCTTGATATAGGTAGGTGTTGGAGGGGAAACCACTTCACCAACATGGTTTCCCAAGGATAAGCTTAGCGTCCTTAAACAAGCACTTATCATAACATGAACTTTTATATATTTGCAAACATTGCCTTGTGTATTGAGCATATAAAGATAATTGTAGAAATATTCCTTCCGGTATTCTTGCCACTAACCTTTCCAGGATTGGAGCAAGAAGATCCGAGGAATGACAAAGGCAAGGTATGTCCAACCAATCATCATGCAACATTAAATTAAATTCATCCAATCTTGAATTTTGCAAAATTCAAGCTTGGGGGAAATACCTTACATAAAAACATCATTTGCCATGTTGCTATGTTGGTTGTCCCTACCTTTGAGACATGCTTGATTTGTTAAATACTAATCACACTACTTCATCTCCACTTGAGTAGTTCTCTATAAAAGCCATCATGCTAGTTTATCCTAGTAAGTGTTAGTTTGGAAGTACTGTACATACTTCTATTGGCTTTTAAATTAAGCGTGGTGCTTAGGTTAAATAGCCTTCCTTAATCTGATTAGACATGGAGTCTAGTTTGGTTACTGAACTAAAAACTGCTTGAGTAGATATTGGTATATTTTGTGGGACTAACCCCTGCAGAAGAACTTTCAATATCAACCTGGGAAGTCCTGAGATAAGCTCACATTGGAGATGAAGAAAGTGACACATGAAGTTTAACAATTTGCACAAGAAAGACGTAGCTCATAAGAGATGATTCATGGAGGGTGCCACAAACACGATGCACAACCACTAAGAAAGGAAAGCTTCCACAAGGTGATACTATACCATCACTCTTCAATAACATCTTAAAGTACTTGATTATCACTTTTATAAGTTCTCCTTGGTTCTGGCATACACATGAATAAAAGAGACAAACATGTAAGATTTATAACTCCAAATTAACCAACTCAATTAATTCAGCATGTTTAGTCCTTTAATCTTTGTTCTTAGTACTACCTTCGTGATCCCACACTCCTAATCATATAAGTTAAAGTATTGCACATTCAATCTTTGGAAGATATAAACAAAACATAAATATAGATAGATTATCTTTCCATTAGGTTGAGCCATCTGATCTAACAAATGTTTTAAATGCTACACTCATGATCCATCAACTTTGTCTTGCTCACTATGCTTAAGGTTAGAGAAGAACAAATACACTTTTGGTTCTGTTGGTGTTTTCCACCAACAGGGCCCATGCACTTGATCTCTACCTTGTCTCTATGAGCAGGAACAATTCGAGCATAATATGAAGGAGTTTTACAACTCCCAGATTCCACCAAGTGAAGAACTAGGATCTACGAGCACAAACACACTGGAGATACTGGACGCTCAGGCAATCACTGCCCTGAGATGTTTGAGGACGTGAACTACATCAACAACAATAATAACTATTACTACAACCGTCCTCAACAACATCAAGGTTGGAATCAACAGAGGCCTAATTACTCAGAGAGGTGATCTAGGACGCCCCGTGTTGATGCAAAACTGATCTGCAAACACAAAGGGCTAATACCCGATTCAAACGTTAAGGCGTGCCAGCCGATTTGACCTTGCTATCGGCAAAGGTGATAACTCGAATACTTTAGTCCTGACAACAGCGATGCGCCCGGATGTCACGGCTAAGAGGTACTCACGCGGAACTCGAGAACACGGTGAGCTTAAGTCGACGAATTCCTAAGAACTCGTAATAAAAAGAAAAAAGTATGACGAAGTCGTCGAAAAGTAGATGCTGGAATATGAGTAAAAACGTGTGTTTGATTGATTTCTTGATTGATTATTACAAGGTCCTAGGGTTTATATTTATACCCTGCTCAAAGAGCTACAACCAGACACGATTAGAATTCGAATTCCAAATTACACGGAATCTGTATACAAAACGACGCAAATAATTAAGGAAATAATAAAACTATCCTTCGTGACAAACCGAAACCCCTCCACATGACAACTGGCAGCTTCCGGACTCCTCCTTCGCATCATCGGCAATCCCCTTGCCATAGTCATCGGCAGACCTTTTTATCCAGCCATCGGCACCATATTACTGCCTGTGGACTTAGTCACATTCAACTTCTCCCTCATCGGCAACCATCCTCATCAGCAACCCGCATCGTACTGTCACCCTATCCTGCCATCCTAGACACGTGCCCAAAAACGGTGTCAACACATGCCCCCCAATTTCGGAGTATAAAACTATTAATGCTCCGAAATTCTCTGCAGTAATGATGCCTTCTCCGCAATTAATGCTCCTATTCTGGTAACCGACAACCTCAATCTGGACAACTCTGATCCTAATCCTCCGCAGATTCCTCGAAATCCCCAACTTCCTAAACGGGCATCTTTCTTGGTCGTACATCGGCAACAATACCGTTACAAAGATCTGCCGATGCTCTGACCAGGATATTCGCAAAAACGGTTACCTCCCCTCTATCCGCCCATCGGCAAGATGACCGTTATAGAATATCGCCGATGGACCGACCAGGAGATCTCGCACAGTAAAATATCTTCAAATAATGACCGCTTCCCGTCAAATCACCTGCACAATCCCTGGATTACCGTGCGAACAGTTACCATATCCACCTGAGTACCCTCGGGCTTCTCGGATGCGGCAAAGAGATAAGTCGGATTTGCCCTTGCCCATCTTGTCCTATAAATAGTTCCTTCTTGGGTACTCCTCCCCCATCACACCATTCTACTATCCAACTTTGCTTTTCCAGCGGCGGCGCCATTTACAGCCTTCAAGATCTCCGACAAGCACTCCTCTTCATCAACTCCGGTGCCCTCCAACGTCCTCTTCACGACAAGATGGCCATTGGCTTCGTCGTCCCTGAGGTCAGACTCCCATCTCATCTTCTATGTATATTCCTATTCATCCGCGATTCATCTTACTGAATATTCTCCTTTTCCTTTTTCTTTGTGTTTTTATTCCCCCAAAATCACTAGGAGTTGTCCCCACCGATCAACCACACCTTCAATGCCTCGGTCCTCTAGGGGATTCAGATCCAACCAATCTTATCAACGCAGAAACCAATAGAATCCCCTTTAGGGCTGAAAACTTTTCTGTAGATCTATGGAAAGACACTTTTCGCTCTTGGCCCAGCCCTACCGTAGGGTGGAAAGACTGGTTCTTGAGGGTCAGCAATTCTTATGAAGTCCAGTGGGGTGAGAGGAAGCTAGCCCAATGCATTAGGCTATCCATTGCCGATATGCACAGGAACGAATCACTGCTGATAGCTGCATCCTACTTTTGGTCAGACACTCTCAATGCTTTTGTTTTTGGCCACGGCCCTGCTTCTCCTACCCTTGCCGATGTAGCCATGCTCACTGGGCTAGATATATCTTCTGCCGATAGCACCCACTTTTTTGATACTGCCCCCAGTGCCAAAGTGGAGACTCGCGCTATCGGCGGTTGGTCAGGGTACATCCAGAAGTACCGCGGGAGAGGGTCTGTCACCATAAAGGAGCAAACCACCTTTCTGAACATGTGGCTGGACAAGTTCGTATTCTGTGGTCGATCGGCAGGACCGACTTCTGTCTATCTATCGGCAGCAGAAAGACTGGCTAACGGTGGCCAATTTCCTCTCGGCCGATATTTACTCAGCGCTGTTTACCACCTTCTTCATCAGGTAGCCCAGAAACTCCTGCTTGGCCAATCCATCGGCAACTTGGGAGGCCCCTGGTGGTTTATTAATATGTGGCTCAATCTGCACCTGCATAAGCGCCTTGATTTCAACTTGTTCTCACAGCACTTCCCAAGAGATATAGCCGAAAACCACGTGTTGGGTGAAGAGGAATCGGCAACGCGTGCCCCCTTGAACTTTGGCGAAGCCGTTATAGTCTTACCCGGTTCAGGGAACAATCCGGATCAGATCGGCCGATTCTTCGAGACTCTGTATGAGGGTCTGGCTAGAGATGAACGACCATGGCTGGCTTATGATGACCCAGATAGCATGCTCCCTCTGACCTTCAATCCATTTGATGAGGCTCTCGACAGGGATAATGAGGTGATGATGGCAATTGTGACTCCCAGAGCCATACCAGTGAATTTCTTCGGTAGCACAAAAACCTCTCCCCAAACCTATGAATTTTACAATCCATCGACATTAGCTCGCCAGCTAGCTTTCGGCCAGTTGCCGATTGCACTTCCTTATGCCGATGTGATAAAGCCCAGAGAACCCATCACCAACCTTCTCGAGTGGACTCGAGTAGCCCAGCTACCACCAAATGCCGATACAGATGTAGATCTGTCAGAATGGGTTCCAGCTGCCTTTATCACTCAGGCGTACAAGCTATGGTGGGCAGAATGGAAAGAGAATCTATTCTGCAGATCGGCCCTCTCATACCGCGGCATGATCGACCCCGAATACAAAGTCCCTGATGACACTGTAATTATTTTAAACCGATGTCTCATTTTCCAATACTATTTCCATCGGTAACTTACCCCTGTATTCCTTTTGCAGGTTGACAACACCCCCCCATCGGTTAGCAGGAGTGGCAAGCCGATCGACTTGTTCCCATCAGGCCCGATCTCCTCAATCGGCCACAATGCTCCCACTCTGGCTTCCATCGTGCATCGGGGTGCGCGCCTCAAGAAAGTTACCACCAGGAAAACTCAGACATCGCCAACGGTAGCTGCTTCCACTCTGGCGCAAGCTTTCAAGGCAATTTGTCAAACCCTTTTCATTTATGCTGACTATCTTTGTATCGGCTATCTGTGCTCATAAACTCCTTTTTGTTGTTGCAGCAAACTGGTGCATCGGCAAAAGCCAAACGCCAAGGTACCGATGCCCCCAGTCTAGCCAGCCAAAGAGGAAGGGCACCCAAGGTGCTAAGGCTGGAACAAAGCGCCAGAAAGTGGCAACTCCCCCTCCTCCTCCGGTGTCTCCAATCCCGGTGGAATCTTCCCTTTCTTCTCCAGAAGTCCAGACGCAGCAAGCACCATCTCCCCAACCAATGCAGGAAGCACCACAGATAGAAGAACCCCAGCAGGAAGAACCTCAAACAGAAGGTACATCAGCTGACGTGGGTGAACAAACAACTGGCCCGGCAGGTCCAGTTATATCATCGGCGGTTTCCCCGATTCAGACAACTGTTGTTCCTCCTCCGGGTAACATATTTCAACAATACTTCCGCCGATAAACTTATTCTCATTTAGTCTCATAACCCTTCCTGTCTTCTTTCAGTCGATATCGTTCCATCGGCAACATTTGCCGATCAACCTGTAGCTCCATCGGTATCTTTGAGTCAAAGGCAAGAAATTGCCTTGAAACAAGTAAGTCATCCAATTTTTCCACCAGTATCGTCTGCCGAAGCTTTGACCATAAAAATGACTTATTTTATTCTCATTTTCAGGAACAAGATTCTCCCGATAGCTTATTCTCCTTCGCCATTGATATCTTCGAAGAAGAAGGTGAGGAAGCAAGCTCCTCTCGGGCAATTGGGACTGTATCGGCAGAAACCAGGGCTAAGCTGGAGGAGCTATCGGCCATACTTCATCAAGACACAGCTCAACTGGTCAACGATTCTGACCCAGCCAAGGCCCTGTTCAAAACCCTTAGAGGCCAAATTCCTGCCGATGCTGAAGAAACCCTCTTCCATGCTGCACACCTAGAAAGCCGCCAGCTACAGTACCAGAGAGCCACTCGACGCCTTGCCGATAGAGCCGCTCAAATCCAGCTTTCTGAGGAGATGATGAAAGAAAAACTCTTAGCCGATGAGAAACATAAGAACATCGGCACCTTAAAGTCCTCAGGTGATGCACTGAAGTAGAAAGTATCTGATCTATCGGCAAAAAGAGAAGCTCTACTGGCCGAACTCAAGCAAGTAGAGGATGCTCTGTCCCAAGCCCAGCAAGAAGAGAGTCAACTGCCGGAGACCATCAAGCACCTTGAACAAGAACGAAACGTCCACGGTCGCAAAGCGCTGCAGTTGAAGAGGAAGCTGAAGCCGATAGAAGGTTCTGCCGATGATGATATCAAAGAGATAGAGACAGCCAATCAGATCCGGCTGCGCGCCATATCGGCAATCCAAGCGCTGTTGAACATCTGAAGCTTTCATCAGCAACACACCTTTGTTTTCCCGCTTTTAGCTTTTAGTCTAGCCGATAAGACTGTTATCGGCATCTTTTGAAACATTAAGTCTGCCCCCAAACATTTAAAACCAGCCGATAGGAGTGTTATCGGCACTTAAACTTTTATGCATCGACCCATATGCTGGGGTAGTACTTCTTTAAATATTTGCCATTTAATGCTCTGGGAAATTCAACTCCTTCGAGAGTTTCTAGAATATAGGCATTACCAGGAGCCGAGTGTCTTATCCGATAAGGACCTTCCCAATTAGGAGACCACTTCCCAAACTTCGAACTTTTAGTCCCGACTGGCAAAATCAACTTCCATACCAAATCCCCATCGGCAAACTCCTTATCCTTTACTTTCTTATCATACCATCTAGCAACTCTCTTCTTATTTTCTTCTATACTCATTAAAGCCTTTAACCGATGCCCTGCTAAATCATCTAACTCATCGGTCATCAAAGTGGCATAATCATCGGCAGCCAATTGATCTTGAAAAGATAATCGCCTAGATCCAGCCTTAATCTCCCAAGGCAACACTGCATCATGTCCATACACCAATTGATATGGTGACACCTTGGTTGATCCATGACAAGCCATCCGATAAGACCATAGTGCTTCATTTAACAATGTATGCCACCGCCTAGGATTTTCTTCAATCTTTCGTTTAATAAGCTTGATAATTCCTTTGTTAGACGCTTCGGCCTGCCCATTGGCTTGAGCATAGTAAGGAGAAGAATTCAACACTTTAATTCCCATACCGATTACGAATTCATCGAACTCCCCTGACGTGAACATGGTGCCCTGATCGGTAGTAATCGTTTGGGGAATCCCAAATCGGTAAATAATATGCTCCTTCACAAAATCAATCATATTGGCCGATGTGACTTTCTTCAAAGGAATAGCTTCGACCCACTTAGTGAAATAGTCAATGGCAACTAGAATGAACTTATGCCCTTTGCTAGATGGTGGATAAATCTGGCCGATCAGATCGATGGCCCATCCCCGGAACGGCCAAGGTTTTATTATAGGATTCATAGCCGATGCGGGTGCTCTCTGGATATTACCGAACTTTTGACAACCTTGACATCCCTTGAAATATTTAAAACAATCTTCAAGTATGGTTGGCCAAAAATATCCATTCCTTCGAATCATCCACTTCATCTTAAAAGCTGACTGATGCGCTCCACACACTCCTTCATGGATTTCCCCCATCAAACTTCTGGCTTCATCATCACCCAAGCATCGGAGAAGAATTCCGTCGACAGTTCGATAATACAATTCATTTTCAAGGAGCACATACTCGGTTGCCTGAAATCGAACCCGTCTTTCAACTTTTTTGGATGGATCTTTTAGATAATCAACAATTTCTTTCCTCCAATCACCGGCACCGACTGCCGATGTCGCATTAATCATTGGCTGATATCCCGAGGCATGCTGAGCTAACCGATTAGCGTCTTTATTATACAATCGGGGAACATGCTCCAATCGGAAGTCCTTGAATTCCTTTAGCAGTTGCATACTTCTCTCGAAATAGGTTATGAGAACTTCACTTCGGCATTCATAGCTTCCGGCCAATTGATTTATAACCAACATAGAATCCCCGAATATTTCAACAGCATCAGCACGAACTTCTCTTAACAACTCCAATCCCTTGATCAGAGCTTGATACTCAGCCTGATTATTTGTTGATGTAGCAACAATCGGCAAGGAAAACTCATACTTCCTCCCCTTAGGAGAAACTAATACAATGCCGATTCCTGCCCCCCGGTCACAGGTAGATCCATCAAAGAAGAGTGTCCAGGGTGCAATTTCCAAGGTTTCCACTAGACCGCAATGCTGAGTCACAAAATCGGCCATAACCTGCCCTTTGACTGCCTTAGCCGATTCGTAACGCAAATCGAACTCCGACAGCGCTAAAATCCATTTACCGATCCTACCACTCATAATCGGCATAGATAGCATGTATCGGACCACATCATCTTTGCAAACAATAGCACATTCGGCCGACAACAGGTAATGTCTCAGCTTGATACATGAAAAATATAGGCATAAGCACAGTTTCTCAATGGCCGAATACCTGGTTTCAGCATCAATCAACCTCCTACTCAAATAATAAATTACCCTCTCTTTCCCTTCAAATTCTTGAACTAAAGCTGAACCGATAACCGATCCATCGATAGATAAATACAATTTGAAGGGCTTCCCTTGTTGAGGTGGAACTAAAACTGGAGGATTTACTAGATACTTCTTGATTTCATCCAGAGCCAACTCCTGTTCTTCTCCCCAAACAAACTCTTGATCGGCTTTCAATTTAAGAAGAGGACTGAAGGCACGAATCCTCCCAGATAAATTCGATATAAATCTTCTGATAAAATTCACCTTGCCGATCAAGGATTGGAGCTCGGTTTTATTGGTAGGGGCCACTATTTTATTGATGGCATCAATAGATCTTCGACTAATTTCAATACCCCTCTGATGTACCATGAAACCAAGAAACTGCCCTGCCGATACGCCAAATGCACACTTGTTGGGATTCATCTTCAATCCATGCTTCCTTGTGCACTCCAACACTTTTCGTAAATCGGCAAGATGCTTTGAGAAATCTCCAGACTTAACCACCACATCATCAATATTAATCTCTACGAGCTTGCCGATGAACTCATGAAATATAAAATTCATAGCCCTTTGATAAGTAGCACCAGCATTCTTTAACCCAAAAGTCATGACTATCCATTCAAATAGTCCAACATGACCAGGACACCTGAATGCGGTTTTTGGAATATCCTCCTCTGCCATGAATATTTGATTGTAACCTGCATTACCATCCATGAAGCTGATGACCCGATGGCCAGCCGCAGCATCAACCAGTAGATCGGCGACACGCATTGGGTATCCATCCATCGGCGTAGCTTTATTGAGATTCCTGAAATCAATGCACACCCGAAGCTTCCCATTCTTCTTGTAAACCGGAACAACATTGGAAATCCATTCGGCATACCGACACTGCCGAATAAACTTAGCTTCAATAAGTTTAGTGATTTCGGCCTTAATATCAGGTAGAATGTTACGATTACATCGGCGGGCTGGTTGCTGATGTGGCCGAAATCCAGACTTGATGGGTAACCGATGTTCAACAATTGATCGGTCTAAACCAGGCATCTCTGTATAATCCCAAGCAAAGCAATCTTTATATTCCTTTAACAAACTAGTCAATTGTCGCCTACACTCAGGATCTAATTTAGCACTAATAAAAGTAGGCCTAGGCTTATCACCACTACCTATATCTACTTCTACCAAATCATCGGCCGATGTGAATTCCTGGCCTAATTTTCCATCATCGGCGAATCTATCCATTAAAAATCGTCGTCAGAACCGACTGCTTGGATCGGTGGAATCTCATAATCGGCAACTTTGAGAAAATCTTTCTCCCAAACTTCTCCTGAAATGCACCTGGTCCTTTCGTAAGTATCCGCTTCTGCCGATGCGACAACATAAGAAGAATCTCCTGGGACGATCTCAATCTTGTCACCTACCCACTGAACCAAGCACTGATGCATTGTAGATGGGACACAACAATTGGCATGAATCCAATCTCTCCCCAATAATAAATTGTAGGCACCTTTTCCGCTGATCACGAAAAAAGTTGTCGGCAAGGTTTTGCTGCCAATGGTCAACTCTGCACATATCGCCCCCTTGACTGGAGACACGTTTCCTTCAAAGTCTTTGAGCATCATATCGGTCTTGGTCAAATCTTGATCCCCTTTCCCAAGCTTCCGATATACTGCATACGGCATAATATTAATAGCAGCTCCACCATCAACTAGGATCTTCGTCATTGGCTGCCCATCAACCCTTCCTTTGAGGAACAAAGCTTTAAGATGCTGCCTCTCGTCATCGGCAGGTTTCTCAAAGATAGCCGTCATCGGATCCAGAGCCAACTGAGCTATCTGATCAGAAAATTCCAACTCATCGTCACTGGCTGGTGCAAGAAACTCCATCGGCAACATGAAGACCATGTTGACGCCTGCCGATGGACCTTCCCTCTTAGTGTCTGACGGCTGCCGACTTCCAGAGTTCTCTCCCTCGTTTAGCTCCTCTTGCCTTTCTCGTTGCAATCTCCTTTTCTATGTCTTGGTTAATCCTCGAGGGCACCATGGAGGAAGTGGCCTTTGCCTTGCCGTCGGGCGTCGGTTCTCCCTTGACTCCATGCTATGCGTGTTAGCATCCCTGCAAAATATGAATTCGTCGGGAACCCGCGCATCAGCCATTCCTTCGAGCTCCTCTTGGTTTCTGGGAAAATACTGGACACGGTCACTAAGTCTGTTGTGCCCACTAAATCTGCCCCCCAGCCGGTCATGAACTGACACCCTTCCTCTGATCGGCCCATTAGCTCGCCGTTCATCATCATGATAACGCCGATCGTTCCTATCGTACCGATCATAACCGTTGCATTCAGGGCAGTCTCTGACAGTAGGAAGCTTGATATTTTCCTCCCAACAATGGATGAAGAATGGGCAATTCCAATGATCCCTGTGCCGATTCCACTCCTGTCGGCGTCTTTCTTCTTCCCGTTGATAATCTTCCTGCTGGCGCCGATACCGATCTTCCCGTTGTTGCCATTTTTCTCGAGGCCTCCTATGAGTTATGACGATACCAGATCGAGGAAGCCTTCCTGAGCTAGTTCCTTCCTGGACCAAGCCCTTACTTCTTGCATCGGCAGTAGTAACTTGATGCTGAGGATCTACCGATGCACTCTTCTCAGCTGTCTCCGACGTTAAGACCTTAGACTTCCCCTTAGCATCCAACATGTTTGTCGGGAAAGGATGTTGGTCTATCTTCATCGGCTTCTGGGCTTTGGAACTGTCAAACTTGATTCTCCCTGACTCTATAGCCGATTGGAGCTGCTGTCTGAATACTTTGCACTCGTTGGTGTCATGTGAAGTTGCATTATGCCACTTGCAATATCTCATCCTCTTCAACTCTTCTGCCGATGGGATCACGTGGTTAGGTGACAGTTTGATTTGACCTTCATGAAGTAGAAAGTCAAATATCCTATCGGCCTTGGCGGTGTCAAAGGCAAACTTCTCTGGTTCCTTCTGCCCAAAAGGACAAGACATTGGCTTCTTGTTTTTTACCCACTCTGCCAAACCGATTACTGGTTCCTCATCGGAATTTGAGCTTGTTGCTTCATCAATAAATGACACTTTCTTATTCCATGCCCTCTTAGGCTCAAAAGGCTTGATGTCTTGATCAGATATCCTCTGCACCAAATGACTTAAACTTTCAAACTCCTGAGAGGCATACTTATCCCTGATATGTGGCAATAAACCCTGGAAAGCCAAATCGGCTAGCTTCCGATCATCCAGAACCAGGCTATAGCATTTATTCTTGACCTCTCGTATCCTCTGCACAAATCCCTCAACCGACTCATCATTATGTTGCCTCAACTTGACCAAGTCGGTGATCTTCTTCTCATGAACCCCCGAGAAGAAGTATTTGTGGAATTGCTTCTCTAGATCGGCCCAAGTAATTACTGAGTTGGGAGGTAATGATATGAACCAAGTAAAGGCCGATCCAGACAATGATGATGAAAATAGACGAACCCTCAATTCGTCCCTGTTACCAGCCTCTCCACATTGAATAATGAACCTGTTGACATGCTCCATGGTTGACGTGTCGTCCTGTCCGGAAAACTTTGTAAAATCCGGTACCTTGTACCGATGTGGAAGCGGGATCAAATCATACGCTGGAGGATACGGTGTCCGATAAGAATAAGTGTTGACTTTGGGTTTTATCCCAAATTGTTCCCTCATTACTTCAGCAATCTTATCGGCCCAATACGCATCGGCATCTTGCCGATGAGGCGGCTGCGGATCTGGCACTTGGTGGCGAACCTCCACGTGTCTGTTCGGGACGTGACCTGCATGGAACATTGTATTGGTCACCTGTCCTCCAATCTGCGGACCACCAAACTGCTGTCCACCGATTGGCTGTCCTCCGAGTTGCTGTCCAAAATTTATTGGCTGGTTGGGAATCCCCTGACCTTGGAACCCGGGATAGACTTGCCCTTGCTGGAACCCTGTAGTCTGATAACCCTGCTGGGGCGATTGTGGAAAGGCTTGCTGTCCAAGCCATCCA
Organism: Sorghum bicolor; assembly: GCF_000003195.3. NCBI lineage: Eukaryota > Viridiplantae > Streptophyta > Magnoliopsida > Poales > Poaceae > Sorghum > Sorghum bicolor. The sequence continues at coordinate 36,856,099 of NC_012873.2, forward strand.
TTATTAGCGTTCATCGGCATAGGTGCTGCCGATGATTGGTAATTGGGTACCGTCGTTGAATCGACATACCCCGACTGGGCCATAGGCCTCTGTTGCATCAGCATTGACTCTGCCGATGCGTTGGGCATCTGAAACATTGAATCTTGAGGATTCCCAGTGTGAGGCCTTGCAGTAGTAGTTGTGGTATACCGAGGACTCTGGTTCACCGGCGCATTGGGAGGTGCCGATGTCATAGGAGTTTTGCCCCTCATGTCAGTTATTTGTGATGTTCCCGGCGTCAACTCTGGAGGCATACCATAACCCCACCAGTTGGGAGGAAGAGTCAACCCTGACATTGCCGATGCCAACATATCTGTTGTCAGTTTATGCTGCCCAACTGAAATTTGTGGGTTGGTTGCCATCGGCATAGATAGTGCACCAGTAGTCCCCAATGTACTTGGAGGGACGGCAGACTGTGCACTTGAATTCGTCAAGGCAGCCGATGGAGCCGTGACCTCTGGTGCCGTTGGCTGATGATGGGAGGGCCCCACATAATCTGGCGGGATTTGTCCTTCCTTGAAAGTTCTTGCCACGGCGTTGAAAACCGTATTAGACAGTACACCAGCTTGGTTAATCAACGCTCGATTGATGGCATTGTCAACCATATCTTGAAGCTTGCCAGGATTGGCGTCAAAGGTGACCTGCCGTGGTGCCGGCAGTGCATCTTTCTGGACCACTTCGCCGCTCCTGTTTATGCTGAAAGACCTCAGGCATTGCTGCTTGAACTCTTCCATGGCTTGGGCAATAGCTTGCTTTTGCTCATCCTTGAGGTTGGCCTCCGTCACGGGGATGACGTTCTCTTGATCGAGGTCAGAGATCGACATGTTGATCTTGATCTTGAATCTGTCCCACTGGGCGTGCCAAAAGATGTGTTGATGCAAAACTGATCTGCAAACACAAAGGGCTAATACCCGATTCAAACGTTAAGGCGTGCCAGCCGATTTGACCTTGCTATCGGCAAAGGTGACAACTCGAATACTTTAGTCCTGACAACAGCGATGCGCCCGGATGTCACGGCTAAGAGGTACTCACGCGGAACTCGAGAACACGCCGCGCTTAAGTCGACGAATTCCTAAGAACTCGTAATAAAAAGAAAAAAGTATGACGAAGTCGTCGAAAAGTAGATGCTGGAATATGAGTAAAAACGTGTGTTTGATTGATTTCTTGATTGATTATTACAAGGTCCTAGGGTTTATATTTATACCCTGCTCAAAGAGCTACAACCAGACACGATTAGAATTCGAATTCCAAATTACACGGAATCCGTATACAAAACGATGCAAATAATTAAGGAAATAATAAAACTATCCTTCGTGACAAACCGAAACCCCTCCACATGACAACTGGCAGCTTCCGGACTCCTCCTTCGCATCATCGGCAATCCCCTTGCCATAGTCATCGGCAGACCTTTTTATCCAGCCATCGGCACCATATTACTGCCTGTGGACTTAGTCACATTCAACTTCTCCCTCATCGGCAACCATCCTCATCAGCAACCCGCATCGTACTGTCACCCTATCCTGCCATCCTAGACACGTGCCCAAAAACGGTGTCAACACCCCGTCATCCCGTTCTCCATCGGCTTGGTGGACTTCCCAGAAGCACTCTGCGACTTTGGCTCCAGCGTCAACATTATGCCCAGGGTTGCAGATCGGACAATCAGTTTCCCAAAGGAAATATTGAAGAACCTCTGCGTCCGAGTTGGTACCTTGTATGCTCTAGCAGACTTCATGGTGATAGAGACTGGTACTGAGGAGAGGGCACCCATCATCTTAGGGAGGCCATTCCTAAACACTAGAGCTGTCATCTACGCTAATGCTGCCAAGATCAGTCTCTACATCAAGGGGAAGAAGGAGACTTTCCTTCAAGAACAAGACTACACAAACTTCAGAGCAATCCTAACATGAACCAAGGAAGAGGACCAACAGGAGGAACAGGAACAAGCAAATGTGGACCGAGTCAGCTAAGATGGTCACTGCAGTTCAAGGAGGTCAAGATCGTCGACTCAAGTCACCTTTCTTGATCAAGAAAGACGACCCTGGTGTTCTAAGCATTGAGTGCACAATCAACAGATACTCTTTCAAGAAGACACTCTACGACACCGGATCTGACGTCAACATAATGGCCGTCATTGATATGGGAGAAGACGAGTACGATCCACCCATCATCCTTGGAAGACCATTCCTCAACACTATCAAAGCCATCATCTATATTGGAACCGGAGAAGTCCACATACACTTCTCCTCTGAGAAGGTATGCCGCTGTTTTACTGACCCTAACTATATAGTTGAAGACTCTAAGCAGGTCAGGACAAGAAGAAGACAACGCAACCGCAACCAGAGGAGGCAAATCAGCAAGGACGGATGGGTAGACTACGAAGGAGAAGTGATAAGGACTGAAGACATACCACTTGAACATAACTGTCCTGAGGAGACCGTAGCACCGAGTTAGGTGTGGAGAGAGAAGATAGTTATACATGAAGAAGAGGCGCCGTCGGAATCACCGACTACGCCACCTAGCGAATCCCAGGAAGACTGAAAACACAAGGAGTCCCGTTCGGAGGACTTAAAAACACCGAACGCCTTGCCAAGAGGTAAACTTGGTAGTTATCCTTTTCCTTTCAATTATTCAATTATAGTTTGCTTAGTTAATCAGGTTCATGCTATCTTGAAAAGAAAATAAAAATGTTAAAAAAATAGTAAGCCCCATGTGAGTATGCTCATGGCATAAAACCCATAAGTACATTCACTGTGGTGGCATAAAAATAAAATAAATAAGTTTTCATCTTACAATAAAAATAGTAAGTGCATGATCCTGCTAAATAAGTAATATGTATTGAGGAGGCTCAACATGATAAAGGCTAGATATTTATGCTAACACTTAACCAGTTCCACAAAGCTTTGTTGTCTATTTGAGCTCCACAGAATTCAAGGATCAAAGAAGACTAGCAGACGGAGGACATTTTAATCGCTGTCAGAATGCTGCTGACTTTCAAGTACACCTCTGCCACCTGCTAACTACATCAAGAGAAATTACGTCAAAATTCAGCTTGGGGGAGAGCACCCCCATTTATCCCGATAAGTATTTCTATCTATCTATCTATCTTTATACTTATACTATATTAAAATATAAATATACATAAACCAGGAAAAACCAAATAAAGATTTTATGCTTATATATATATCTTTGCTTAATTTGCTAAATAAATAAATAAATAAAGTTTGCTATGAACACTCATGATAAACTCTCATGGAAATGATGAATAGTTGCTCTGCCATGACTAGTTCTTAAAATTGAAATCTCTCTCAAGTTTAGGCATAACTGTTATAATTTAAAGCTTGCTCTAAACCTAAACTTGTGGGAAGAGTACTTGATCTAAAGTCTAAGTCGTTAACGGATATGATATGGGAAGGTTGAGCTGCTGTTTATCTGTTCCTAGAGATGCTAGAATTCTAGAGAATTTTATCTTTGAAAAAAATCTTTAAAATAACACATGATGAGTTCCTGTATGATGAGAGTTTAAAATCCTACCACAGCCATATATACATGCTTGCTAGACTTTGAGCCACATATTTACTTTTTACTGCTTATGAGCATTGAAGCTTGTCATGTTGTCAAGCTGTGTAGACCCTTAGAAGCTTGTCATGTGGTTAAAATCAAGATTCACTTGCACGTTCACTCATACATGCTACTTCTACTCCGGAAGTACCATCCACATATATCCACTCATTTCCATCTCCACATTCACCCTAAATTATTCTACTCCTAATCCGGGAGAGAATAGCCAAAAATATTTTCCTATCCCTGTTATTCCCTATGAAATAAATGCTTGAGTTATCTTGGTTACTACCACTTGCTATATTATTTAAGGAGATGAGTGCTCTAAAAAAAGAAAAAAAATATACGAGGAAATAAAAAGGGGCAAGTGCCCGGAACCTCGGAAGAAAAGAAAAAAAGGTGAGACGAAAGGTAAAAATGGACAAGTGTCCGACAGTAGAATTAGGGGTACAAGATACCCGCCTGAGAGGAAATAAAATATAGAGCATCTCATTCTCCCCAAAAAGCTTCAGAGTGCAAGAAAGGTATGTTTCCCCTCAAAAAGAGCAAAAGTAGAATTAGACTTTCACCATCATTATCACCATCATTACCATACAACATTCATTCGCCACACATGCACATCTTAATTTGGCTTATTGACTTGTTTCTCTGGATCCATGGTTTGACTATGCAATAAATATCTTGTAAGTATGTATTAGCTATCTCCCACCTATGAGCTCCAGATATCAGAACCTAATTAGAGTAGGGTGAGAGAGAAGGCAATATCACTATGCCTCATACCAAAAATACCACATACTTTGAGAGAAGGCATATACCATTACTGCCTTGGTAAGGATCCAGAAATACCACAAAAGAGAGATTTGAGAGAATCATACAAGGAATCTCTGAGTTTTATTTGAAAACCTGCAAAAACTCCAGAGCTATAGCTGATCAAGAACAAGATACATGGTGCTTGACTCGACCGTTCTATCTTTTAATTGCTCAAGACACAAGTGACGGTTACAAGCCCCATGGTGAAAGGTAAAATGAGTAAGTTTTAAGTCTTAACAGTTTATTCTAACTCAGAGATGAGATCTTGCTTGAATGCGTGTGTACTTTTAAGAAATAAAACCACTGCAGAAACTCTTGAGTTCATCCTTGCTCAGGGACGAGCAAGAGGTAAGCTTGGGGGAGTTTGTTGACAGTCCTTAAGTATCAAATATAATCATCAAATAAATAAAGAAAAGGATCCAAATGCAACCAACACCTAGACTTAGGGTTTTATCTGACAGAATTCCATGAGTTTTGCTGTTTGTCTATTTCTGCAGGGGGTTATCAGGAAATATGGAAGAAAGGCCCACACGTTGGGATTACATAGAGATATTAACGTGCCGCGCAATTTTCTATCATCTAGAAGACTCTAGAAGCCACGAGAACGAACGGGAGGCCGAACGGGCCCGGGGGCAGGGCGCCCGCCCTCTCCCCTTGGGCGCCCGCCCAGGTGTTTCCACCAATCATAGAATGGAGTACACCATTGCAAAGATCTCGTCGAGCTGATCGAAATGCATATATTATTTGCTATATTTGGAGTTCGGAATCAAGAGATATTAATAAAAGAAGGACTCCATATAAAAGAGCTACGGGATTAATTGGGCCCAAATCAGATTTTGGTCCATTAAGGCCTATGTGCATTTTAATGAGATATGGTGGAAAGTTTAGTACCACATCGCCTGCTGAACCAAAAACACATAGAGGAGGAGGACTATATAAGAAGACCCCCTGGCCCCTGGAGAAGACAAGAAATTATCATAGAGATTGAGGGGTGCCCTCGAAGGAAAACCTCTTCTCTAAATAATATTTCTTTTTAGGCTTAGCAACCAATGTAAAGTAGAATTAGATCTTCTAGTTTCTACTAGATTGAGAGAGATAGAGTGGAGGTGTGGATCGGAGGAAGGCCGGCGTGTCGGTGTCTACTCCGAGTTGTACCTACGGGATCAAGTCTCCTAACCTGAGGCTTGCTTCTAAGATTCTTCAGTAATTCGACTTCTAATGCTAGTAAGTTCTTGTTTTATTGTTCTTTGGTTTATGAGTTTACTTTAATCCTCTTCCGGTTGAGTATTAGAGTAATCACTTGCTAGCGTAAACGTGGTGTTTAGGCTAGGGTACTCATAGATATCCCCTGACTAGCTAGACCGTGGTAGTAGCGAGGAACGTGACATTTCTGAGTTACCTTTGTATCCCATATCTTGTTAGCAGGACGGGTAGGTTTATAGGTGCGGGTCGAACATCCTCTGTGTTGTCTAGATTCCGTGAGCCTCCCCAATAGAACAGTAGATCATCCTTACCAAGGTTAGAATGAGACTACGGTTGCAGTCTTCTCTATACATCGCTCACATCGAGAAACATTCTTTGTAGCCTAAAGGGGTAATAGCAATAGATTTGGTTAGTCAGATGCACCCTTTCTCCCAGTGGTAAAAATATAAATACGATAACTCTGGATAACCTCCCGGGTGAAATGCTCACCGATATCCGTGCGCTTGCGGATCATTTCCTTATTGCGTTACCAAATATCAACAGTGGTCTAAATCTTCTGTTATGAGCTTGTGAAGTGGAATGACAGAATCTGTCAAAATCTAAATATATGTCTTCTTTGTATTGTTTGTGCTTGTTAGCTGTAGAAGCACCTTAAGATGATAATAAGAAAATTATAGGTAACTTGATAAGTTTTCCATAAGATTGAGGATCATGTTTGTTGGATCAATGAACCTTTAGTTACCATTTTCTAAAGTTCATGTCAAGTTCTCTATTATAGTTTAGGCAGAGCTGATTGCTATTCTTTTTCAACCTTATTAAGTTTTGAATTAGCTCTATAGGTTCGATAACCTTTTCCCGCTGAGTTTTCCTAAATACTAAACTCTTTCCTGTGGTATGTCCATTTACATGATAGTGCAGCCATGCCAAAAATTAGGTTGTATTGCTAAATCCTTGTATGTGGTACAAATGTGTTGTATTGCTGTAGATAAATGCTTGTTATATGTAAGCCTTGTGCTTAGTAATGGTTGTTTAAGCGTGATTGTTTGAGTTTTCTCAAGTACTTGCTTAAAACTGTTATGTTGTGTGGATGTTGGTTTTCTAGATTGTGTGTTAGTTGTATCAAATTAGGTTCCCTTTCTTAGGAGCCGAGCTTATAGACTTGACTGTTAGTTTTTGAATGTTAGAGCATCCATGCCTATGCTTGATACGTAAACCAAAGTCCAGACCCTTAAATACTTGCATATACCATGGTTGTCCTACACCTGTTTGCAAATATCCTTGTCTAGCCAACTAGCCTAGGATAAGTTATCGCTATAGAAAGATTTTGACTATTGTTGTTCTTTGCTAGTTATGAAGACCATACCAAATCCATATTGGACCTCCCGATTGCATATCCCAAAGCTTAGCTTGTGTAATGCAATCTCTCGCTACCTAATCTTGGAATCTTTTGCTTTACAAATAATGTAACTCCCTATCATCTAAATCTCTGATCGGGTAGCGTTTTTGCCTTTGGAGTTTGCTTAATTCATCCCCAACCTCCCCAAGTCTTGGGATGCTTATCAACTTTGATCTCATGATCCTACCCAACATGACCGCATCTCATGAATTAATTATTAGGTAATGACCTTGATGGGCATAAGGCATATCCATTTATGCCTTGTGTCGTGTTCTCATCCTTTAAGTTGCTAGTTGTTACCTCCAAATCTTGATGTCATCTTTGCTTGCTTAATTTTTTCTTGAACATGATCCTTATACATGCATAACCTACCTATGTCTTGTGAGATTTCACGTTGGTTGTAAGATCGGTAACAGCGTTGTGATTGATGACTAACAGTACCGTGATGAAATCGAGAGCCTCTTGTGGGTGCACACACAAGACTGTGCAGCTCGGCATGCGCTGGAATCGTGGTTGCTAGTCATGATCTATTATGAAACTACATGGATGTGTCATCACATCATGAGTTTTTCCTTGGTTATCATTCCTTATGTCCAATCAAAAGATCTATATCAGACTTATGTAATAAGAATTCCTTCTGAAGATTCTAAGAAGATAACCTTTGAAGAATAGGTTACTGACATAAACCTTAATAGACTGCAAAGGGTGGTAGACAAGAGACTCTATTTGTCACCCATGTAACAATATCAGTCGTCTAATGAGTAACATGTGTCCTCCCTATTGAATCCAGAGGGCACACAACACTTAAAGTTGGCCAAGTTACCAATTAGACTAGAATTGATCCAAATCTTGATCATAGAAATCACACAGCCCTAATCAACCATCTCTATTGTGATCTCTTTTTGGCTGACTTTGTTCTTTACTGCCAACAAATGTATCAACTACAATTGTTGCCACCGAAGAAGAAAGTTTTGTAACTTTTTAGTGTTGAGAGACAACTGGTTAGTTACCAATAAGAAAGTTAATCTCCAGCTAGATAATGACTCTTTGGTAGCTATAACAGCTATGTCTCATAGACCGCTGTTCAGCAAAGAAGATAACGAGTCGATCAATGAAGCAAATATGGCTTCCTTCTCCAAACCCAATGTTGTCAAGTCAATTCCCCTCTTGGACAATCACACATATAGTACTAGATGCTATATCTGGGTCACAAGCTAGAGAAAAGCATGTCCCTAGTCTCGGCCAGCATCGTTATGCGTGTGGCAGTATCAAAGGTTTTCTTTCTGACTTGATTCGATGAAGTGCCAAAAGATAATCATCATCTCTTATCTTCTATAGCACAATCCTTTCACGTGGAGTATACCTTGAGCTCCACCAAAAATAGCCCACAAGACCAATGCTTGTGCATCCTTGAGTTGGTGTTCAATCCACAATAGAAGTTGTTTTCTAAGATAGATGTAAAGAAAACCCTATCCTCGATCCTCCATGAAAAAGTTGCTGCTACATGAAGAGTTTGAGGGAGGTTTTGTTCTATTTGGTTAGCCATATGGTGATTGTTTGTGCTGAATTTTGGTTAATCATGAGAAGACTCTTGGGTCTATATACACACTAACAATTCATGCAAAATGAAGCTAGTTTGTGCGGTGTGAACTGAACCAAGATGGACCTTAGGATGACCTAGAAAAGACTCCTTTCAACCTTTGGTACCTAGTTGTTACCCTATCACCTCAACTAATAGTTGAGCAATCTAGGTGTTCTACAAGTCAAAAATAATTGGAAAGGTATTAAACAACAAATCTTAGATTTATTATCTTGGAGCTGTTGTTTGATCCTAGATAGGAATCCTCAATCTCAAAAGTAGTCTCACCAAGCTATTCTGCTACAATGCAAGTCGACCTAGAACCTACTAAGCCATTGCTTAATGAACGAAAATTTTAGTTGACTTGCTTGGTAGTAGCATGTTTCCCTAGTTCGGTGAATACTTGCAACTTTTGTTGTCCTCTAGACCCTGCTATCATCTGTCTTTAGCAATACTTATCTAATGCTAACATGCCTTGGGTATCTTCTATGTTCCTTTTACCAAAGAGGTTGTATTGATACGACCTAGGTAACTGTTAACACTTGGAGCCATGAAATTCCTTGAATGGTGAGCATTGACTTGATAGACTCAGATGATACAGTGTTGTTATCAGAGAAAGAGAACTGCACACATGGAACCTTATGTAGCTTTCCATTGATTGGCATCTGATTGATTAGACCTTATGACTAGAATAGACGTTGTTTGTTGGTTAGTTGGGTTCTCATAACCTCAAAGGATGTTTATCTAGTTCATGATCTCATCCCCTACGGAAGGTTGTACTCAAGCCCATTCTGGTAGAGGACTACTTTTTGAGCCTTGTGAACATGGATGAAAACATTGTAATGAGTGGTTTACTGTGCCTCGATACCATTGTAGCTTTTGCCCGGTTAAAGGTTTTATCGTATGCACAGGGAAATGGGAGAACTGATCTACACTCCAACTTAACCTAGATAGATAGATAGGTGTAAATAGAAAAGATGGTAGAATTGAATAAGAACAATATTAAAGGTAAGATAACAATGGGTGATAATATGGGAATAGAGAGTAGAGCAATCTAGTATATGGGTGATGGTAGGAGAATAGTGAGGATAACTATGGTTTCTCTACTTCAAAGGGATATGTCAATGTCTGGGACGAACCATGTGATGAGAATACACCACAAAGGATGCTTATCCATAGGCCGATAAACCCTACCAGTCCTGCTAACAGGAGGTGGACTACAGGGGACCAACGTAACTGTCACCTACACGGCCTACCACACGATCCGGCTAGACAGGGGATATCCACAAGTAATCTAGGTCTAAACACCACGCTTACACCTATACTACAACTCTCACCTATAGCGTCCTATAGATTAAAGTACTCAAAAGAGTTGTGAACCAGAATATACATGTATAGTAATTGCATAATGAAATAGAAGTAGATTACCAGAATCATCCCATGAGCGAGCTTGATTAGAGCTTGATCATGGCGAAGTACAACCGGAGGAAGAACCGACAGGCCGGCCTCTCCTCCAATCCTCCCTCGCTCTCCATCTCGCTACTATCTAGATCTACTCTAGTTTAGAGAAGAGAGGAGAGCTCTCATCTCCAAACCCTAGCTTTTGCTCTGTCTATGAATAATGAATCGGGATCAAAGGGTGCCTCCTCTAGGGGCCAGGGGGCCTGCCTATATAGTCCCCTCAAGTGAATCTGTGCCATCGGATCAAACCGACATTGATTGAACGGTTATCCTTGATCCTTTAGGTCGGTGGAGCACAATCCGCGAGATTGAACGTGATTGGTTGAAATAGTAGGGTGGGCGCCAGGTCCCCGAGCCCGCTTGGCTTCCTGTTCGTTCCCGTGGCTTCTGGAGTCTTCTAGATGATAGAAAATTGCGCAGCACGTTAATATCTCTGTGTAAGCCCAACATGTGGGCCTTTCCTCCATATTTTCTGATAACCCCTTGCAGAAATAGACAAACACCAAAACTCATGGAATTCTGTCAGATAAAACCCTAAGTCTAGGTGTCGGTTGCATTTGGATCCATTTCTTTATTTATTTCATGGCAAAATTTGATACTTAAGGACCATCAATAGTAATGAGTGGTTTACTGTGCCTCGAACCATCCGTCATACATTGGGAATGAAGTACATATGATAGTGTTGTCTTGAATTCCTCCCAAAGTAACAATGCTTCATGGAAGTCAATGAAGGAAATTCTTTAGACAATAATTCACTATGAAGAGCCAGTATCAAAAAGTGTCTTGACCAAATTAGCGTCTCTGATGCTCGGAGATAGGTAGTTGACTGCTATCGCTAATGTTGGAAGTGAATAACATGCTTCTCTACCCTTGGAAGTCTTTCGCCCTGAATCTCGGGATGAGATTCTTTTAAGCCAGGTGTTTGCCACTAGTTAGACCTTAGGTTTTGAGCTCAAACATGCCAAGATAAGTGGTGATGTTCATGTTAAGGTTAATCCATGAAAGTGAGCCTCAAGTCAAACTTAGAGAATGCACCCTTGCTTACATATAGGCTCTTTTCAAAGTGCATGCTCGGGTGATGTTTATGGAACCTCTTTCATGTGTTCCACATCCATCACGACCTATGGTGATCACTCAAAAAGTTTCATGACGTTCGGAATCAAAAGGTCACATGAAATGATAAGTTACATGCTTGTTGGAATGACCTTATTAAGTAAATGGAACCATGGGTCATCAACCAAACCTTGCAACCTTGCCCAAATGACTCTAGATGAACTCTACAACAAAAGTCATGAAGGGTTCATGTTGAGCTTGTGCCCGGAAAGTGCTTCAATTACCCTAAAACCTTAGTGTGAGCTTTATCAAGTTACTACATTGACCAAGCTGAAAGTTTGACATCTATACTAGTTCTAAGGTTTGACCTTAAATGAAAGTTGTAGTTTAACTTCTGTAGAACAAACTTTGTTTGGTCATAACCTAGTTAAATTGAGCTTACAAAATTTAATGCAGTGCTGTTTTGGAAGTCCAGAATTTTGGCTAAGTCCTCCAGGTGTTCAGTTTTAGGTATCCATGTTGGGAGCCTTGTATCTTACTAAATAGGCCAAAACTGTATAAGGCCCTTTAATAAAAGTTGCAGTTCATCACGTTGGCATTCCGCGTTCTCCAAATTTTGTTAAACAACTTGTTTGGGTCCCAAAATAAAAGTTTGGAGTACATATTGTGGACAAGAGCATACCAAAAGATGACACCAGTTTGACTTCATTTTGGTCATCAATTTTGAGTTTTACTAATCATTATCAATTCATTGACACTCAAGGGTTGGCATCAAATTATCTACTAATCTACAACCCTAATGACCATAACCCTTAAACGAAAAACGTAGAGCACCACGAGGACAACAAACTTTGTTTTTGACACCAGAACAATGGAGAGGCCAAGCCACCTCTAGGTGGAGCCGGCCAGCCCCTCCTGCTAGGCTGGCCAGCCTCCCATGAGAGGAACCCTCTCCCCCCTTCTAGAGTATTCCTCTACCGCCTTTGAGGATCAATCTTTGTCCTACGTGAAGTCAGTTTGATCAAACGGCTGGCGTGCATCCCACCGGGCTATATAAGTGGAGCCAGACCTCCTCCTGAAAACATGAGAGAAATCGTTCAAGTCATTCAAGGTTGAGCAGGTTGAAGATCAAGTCATCTAGAGCTTCAAGTTATAGTTCCTCATAGCCTTCTAGTTCATAGTTTAGCATAGTTAGATCTAGATTAGACGCTGTCAAGGTGTGTTAATCAGTCTTGGATTCTACAAGTTGTCAAGCAGTGAAGATTCTTGTATAGTTCTTAAGCTTTTCTTTTCTTGTATTATCTGTGTTCATATGATATTTACTATCAACATTGTTCTTCATCTTAGTTTAATTATTATGTTTATTTTCTACTTCAATACATCTAGTTTAGTTGGTTTACTATTATATTCACGCACTGGTTCGTATAGCGCTCATCTAGTTGATCATATCGTGACTGGTAGGCAATATGTAGACATGGTGTCTAGATGTTTTGCTTATCCGCGGATATCTCTAGTTGCGCCGGGTAGTGAGGCAGGTCATGTGATATGACCACGTCAGTAAGCACGATGTCACAAGCTCCAAGTCAAGCTACAACTACTCAAGTTTTACCTACACCAACACCAGCCCAAGTCATCGATGGACCGGTTACACATAGTCGTGCAAAGAAGCTACAACAAGAGGTCCACGCGCTACTTTGTGAGGTTCACTTTAACATTAATAAGAATTATATACTACCTAAGTGTTTTACTTTGATTGTACTAAGGTATATTGAAGAAGAGAAGAATAAATGGGACCCTGAAGAACGGACCAGTGCAAGTCCTAGAAGACACTACAAAACGGACTAGAGAGTCAAAAACACGCCAGTAGAAGTCAAGAACGGACCAGTGCAAAGAAATCTTCATAACCTTTTACTCACAAAAGCTATGAAGGCCCATGAGGACTTGTTGGAAAGCTTGTCGAGTCTGCTTTATAATGCCTCAAGTCTCATCTCATTTGGACGTCGCAATCAAGAGTTATGCATGGATTAGTCAAGACTGCTCAGCAGTCTATCGTGACAGAATGTTGGTAGAACTTGCCGTGCAAAACTGTACCAATCTACAACGTTTCATGGTGCCTGGAATATATACATTGCTCGGAAGCTCTTGGAGTCTAGTTTCACATCCAAGAAACGGTTCATCATTTGGACTTCCCAATAAGAAGTTATGGTCAGTTTATTTGAAACTGCTCTGGAGGCCAACAGTCACGCGAAGCCAGTTCGGGAATCCATTCCGAGGGGACCTTTCACATTGCCTTCCCTCAGAAACTCTATTTCGTTTTCATACCTATCTAGGAGGGTTGTACCTAGTATAAATATCCCGTACCTCTAAGCTATTAGCAACCTTTGATCATTTTGATAAACTACGTGATATTGTAGCCGCGCTGCTGAGTGTCTTACACAACTTTTTTTCTTCCTTGTTCTTCATGGACTTGTGAAGTGAATCCTCTAGGTTCCCCTACTTCGTGCTCTACGGCTTCCATTCGGCTGCGCCGTATTGTGTGGATTAGTTCCGGATTGTGGTTCTACGGTCGTTCGGAGATCGAGTCGAAGTCTTTGCGGTTTCGGTACCTCTCTCCCCGTCGCTTGGTCGCATCCAACCTTTGTCAGGTATAAAGCTTGTTATCCGCTGTTCGCAGCAAGTTATTCTTGATTTTTTTATCTACTGTCGTGAAGATCGGGCCACCCTCTTACCGATTCATATCGGTAACCTATCAACTGGTATCGAAGCTTTCGTTGTCACGGTAGGTCTCACAATCATCTACATATCTATCTTTAGTTTATCTATCGTTTGTTACTATTTTGTTCATCACCTATAGTCCACTGAAATAGCCACAAAAAAATCCTTGAGCCCTTTGACAGTACTGTTATCTTGTGTTTTTGTGTTCATCAAGTTGCTAGTCACCATCTTTAAATATATTGTGTTGTGTTTTATTTGTTATCCGCACCCCTATTAGTATAAAAAAAAGAGTTCAAAAAAAAATCAAAAAAAAATCAGAGAAAAGAAAAGAGAAAGAGCAGAAAAGTAGAAGAAGAGGAAAGGGGATGTATTGCGGTTTGCTCACTGGAAAATTCAGTTTACATATTCAGATTCTTGTTGATTTTTATAACAGCAACATTATATCTTTTGAGCACATCAAACCACTTGATTTTCAGTACCGTAGCCTCCCTTGTTTAGCCACCTACAGCTCCACCAAAAATTGAAACCAGGACATTTGACTCGTAGTCCTTACGACCTCGGAATCACTTTTGTTGAGCTGCTACACTAGCACAATTCACTGTCCTTGAGAACAGGAAAGAGCATTGGTAAGTAAGAGGTGAGATTGTGTGATTCCACAAATTTACCCATTCCACTATATCTTGCATGTGCTAACGTGCCAGGATCCAATTCGAGCGTTCGTGGTGGTCGATATGGAGAAAAAGAAACATCAGTTTCGCAGGCTGAGTTACGCCAACTACAAAACTCACTAGTGGATGCCATGGAGAAGATGTTTGATGAGCGTCTTCCTGTGGTGCGCGGTCGGGCTAAACAACATAGCTCAGCCAACTCTAGTCGTGGTCTCTTTGGCCACAATAGACAACATGGAGGAGGTGCTCTTGGGCATAGCATTCGCCCCCGTGTGCTCATTGATGATGAAGATTACTGTGTGTCCCCCAAAAGAAAAATTCAGCAAGAGTGCCACCAACCAAAATTGAGTGAGAGAAATCAAAAGGAAAAGATGAAACATTCCACCATACGTGAGAAAGAGTGGCACCAACCAAAATTCAGTGAGAGAGTTCAAAATAAAAAGATGAGAGATTCCACAATGTTTAAGGAGAGCCACAAAATTCTATGTGAGAGTGATCCACAAAAATTGAGAGAACAAAGAGATGAATCATGTGAGGAATTATTTACTTCTAACATCATAATACCTTCTATTCTTGTTCCTTTTGCGATGCAAGTTCATGAAGAAAATGATGTTGTGAATTATGATCAGGCCCCAATCTTCGATGAAGAAGAACAAGTGATTGTCAATGACAACGATACACATGTATATGTGGCTTCACAAAATGTTAAAGTAATTGTGCATCAAAACCTATGTGAGAATGAGAGCCACATTGCCAAAATGAGAGAGAGTGAAAACAAAAGTGAGTTGAGTGATTCCACCCACTAAAAGGTTGAGAGTGTCAACAATGAGAGTGTGAGGGATACACCACAGAAAAATAGATATTTAAAATGCAGGCCAAGTGAGAATATCTTTGAAACTAACACTCTCATCTCTACTTCTAGTTTTGTCTTTCCAAATGTGCAGGTTGGTGATGAGAATAGGGAAAAGATGGATGCTCAAGACAACACCATACTTGTTGAGAGAAATGAAAATGTAGCCATTCAACTAAACCCATTGTGTGTTGCCCAAAACCTGAACCATGACATGGATAACGGTAAGATTTCAGAGGTGCAATCCTTGGTACTTGCATCACCAAAAAGTCTAATAGTTATTGAAAATAAATCAGATTTGAGTTTGCAAAATAAAATGACACGTAATTATGATAATACACATGGTTCAAATGGGATTAACCATACACGAAATATTTGCACTGATTTGATTATTTCACATGTTCACCCGTGTGCTGAAATTTTGCAAGTTGATAACCAAAGTTCAATCAAACATGATCTTTGAAAGGATCAAGATGCCCAAGAGGGGGGTGAATTGGGCTTCTCTAAAAATTTAAGCAACCTATAAGCTCCAATTCAATCCCTTGTGCCTAGTGCGACTAGAGAGCTACCGGATAAAAGTTTTGCAACCTAGTTCCAATCTTATTCTAGCATGGCAATTCTAAGAATGTAAATACACAAAGTAAATGCTAGAAAGTAAAGGAGTAGTTGAACAAAGTGCTCGGCGATGTTTTGCTGAGGTATCAGAGAGTCACCACTCTCCACTAGTCCTTGTTGGAGCACCCGCGCAAGGGTCTTGCTCCCCCTTGGTCCGCGCAAGGACCAAGTGCTCTCTATGGGCTGATTTTTCGACACTCTGTCGCGGTGAATCGCCCAAAACCGCTCACAAGCTTGACACGAGCCTCCCACAAGAACTCCGGGCGGTCTTCGTGCCTCCAATCACCACCAAACCATCTAGGTGATGGCGATCACCAAGAGTAACAAGCAAAGAACTCTCACTTGACCCAAACAAGGCACTAGAGAGTGGTGGATGCACACTTGACTCTTGGAATTCAACTAGAGAAGGATTCTCACAAGAAATCACTCAAATCTCAATCCTCTCTAGGCTCTTTCTACTCTCTTGCTCCACAACAAGTTACTCAGATATTCAGATGGGTAAGAGAGCTCTCATGGATGAGGTGGAGGAGTATAAATACACCCCATGAAGTCCAAAGCTCGGCCAACCATTTTCCACTGAAAACGGGATCACCGGACGTTGTTGATGTTGCGAGCGTCCGGTGACACTTCAACAGCTAACAGTACTGTCTCTGACAGGTCACCGGACGCTACTTCCCAGCGTCCGGTGGCGCAGTCCGGTGCTCCGAGGAGTTTTACAACCTCCCTGTGTTTAAGACCGGACGCTACCCGGTGCATCCGGTGCTCGGGGAGAGTTTACAAACTCTCTGGGTATGGGGCCGGACGCTGCCCGGTGAGTTCGGTGCCAGCATCCGGTGCCTAACCCTAGGCACCAAACCCTCCAACGGCTAAGTGACCTCACCGGACACACTCACATAGCATCCGGTGCAGCGTCCGGTGCCTACTTAGGCACCCTAACTTCGTCGAAAAGTGACCATTCCAAAACGAAGTTGGTTTCTCTCGATCTAAGGACTATCTCTGAGCTGCCTAGTGCTAGGTTTACCAGGTGAGCACCACACCTAAACCTAAAGCCTTGCCTAAGTCAAGCTACTAGATCAAAGCCCCTCTTAATAGTACGGTCAAAGGAAAACAAAGTCCAAAACTACTCTAAGTGCCCTTCGTCACCATATGGCACTTAGACCTAGTCTAGTCTTGATGATGTTCATCCATCCTTTGAAAACCAAAACGGTTTTCACTATTAAGTAGGCATGTACATCCCTGTTCATCGAGTACCTATTACCATGACCTCACTAATGACTTTGCCTCTGCAAAACACACGTTAGTCACAATAATCAACATTGTCATTAATCACCGAAATCATTAGGGGCCTAGATGCTCTTTCAATCTCCCCTTTTTTGGTGATTGATGACAATAACCTCGAGTATGAAAGAGAATGAGGTTTTCAAAAGACTTGGTTTCTATAAGCATGAGTCAATAAGAACAAAAAGGGATTAGGCATGCTATATCAACCAAGTCTACCATCCTGCATCCAAAAATGTGAGATGTATACAACAGGATATAAACACATATGGCTCATAGTACAATGGAGTAAAAACATGGAAGCAAAGTAATATGAGCCAAAAACATGACATAAAGATATCACAGATAAGCATAAGTCATGTCTCACAACCATAAGCACAATCATAAGTGTATCTAACAAGAGTATCTCACACGAATGCAATGCATAAAACGAAAACATGATGCATAGAGTAGCACACAAAAGAATCAAAGATCAAAAGCCCAAAGGCCTCTCTAGCTCTAGCTCCCCCTAACTCTCATACTCTCAACTCTCTCTCCCCCTTTGGCATCAAGCGCCAAAAACCTAAGACGAAGGAGCAGAGGAGTCCCTCGGCACGGCCTGAAACTGTGCTGCATCTCTGATCCATCGGCCGTCGAGTCGGAGGAGATAGAGTGACCATCTGAAGCTGCACGTGCTGGAGAAACGGTCTGGGTCAGCTCTGTGGGGTCTGAAGTTGTCACGGGCTGTGTTGGCTGCTCAAGTCCTGCTGACAAGGCTGGCACGGACTCTGTCGCTATAGCTGACGTCTCTGGTATGGTAGAGGAAGGTGCAAGCTGCTCAGATGAAGCTACTGACGACGACAGGCGCTCTATGGTGGTAACTGGGACCGTAAAGCTGCAGGAGCGTGCAGGGGTGAAGGCGTAGGGTCTCCAGTCTGAGCACTGTAAGAGAAACTGATGTGCTGGCTTGCCGACGAATCCAACACAAGTTGTGACGCTATCGCTGACTGAGGTGTAAATCCTGAGCGTAGAGGCGTGAACTGAGGCACCTGCTCAAAGCCAGAAGATATGGCACCCTGAGAAACCTGGTGCTGCTGCATCAAGAATGGCTGACTCTGAGTAGGGAGCTGGAGCGGCGGCTGGGACTGACTCTGTGGCACTGGAGTAGGAGGCCTGACTAACGAAGTGCCTGTGAGCTATATCTGAGGAACCTGAATCCCTTAGGCGGCCATAAGAGTGGCCGTCATCACCGTCTGCTGAGCCTAGAACGCAAGCTGCTGCTCCTGGAAGGTTAGAAGCTGCATCTGGAGCTCATCCTGTTTAACCTGCATGGCTGCATTGATGGCAGCCTGATCCCTGTCTCTCCTGGCCTGCTCCTCAGCTGCCCTCTACTGGTCGGCTCTCATCCCCTCTAGAATAGCAAGCAGAGCGGGGTCTGAAGCATTCGAGGAACCTCCTGCCTCGTGGTCATGCGGCCTCGGAGGAAGGTCTGGCACTGGAAGACGATAATCATCGTCTGAGCTGTCTGAAGCGAAGTCAAACTCCTCCTCAGCCTCGGCGTCTACAAACGCCCCAATGGCGATATCCAGCTCCTCCTCAGTATCTGGAACTACTACTGAACTGTGAGTGCCCTTGGGAGAAGGTGGTGGCACCTGGCAACATGGTGCTTGAGGAGGTGGCGGAGCTCTAAGATCATGATGCGCTCTCAGCATCTATCGGGGGTCATAGTGAGGGAACACGGTGTCGGAGTCTGTCAGCTCTCTCTGCAGGTTAGCTGGGAGAGGCTCTGGCCTAGCACAAAGTATAAGCAAAGTGATCCAGTGGGCGTATGGCAGCTGACGACGACCCCTGAAGCTCTCTGAAATCGTGTCCTGAATATCTAACACAATCAAATCCCACAAAGCAAATGGCGTCTTCGAGATCAGGTGGGCTACCAACCACTGCTGAATCCTGGTGAAGTCGTCTCTGTAGCCTGTCCTGGGAAAGAGCGTCTTCCTCAACACAAAGTCAAGGATCCTAGCTGGGCGAGTCAAGTCTCCCAGTGTCCTGCTGGAGCCCTCTCCGAAGGGCTGACAGAAACAGGGAGCCACGAAGTCAACTCGTGGTAGAGCACCACCGTGAGGACGTCGAGGGGGCTCAAAGTTCCCGTAGCAAAGCTGATGGATCCGAGTGGAATAGGCTCTTAATCCAAGAACCTCTCTGGCCCTCTCTGCTGTCACTCTGTAGTCAGTGCCTGCAAGTGCGTAGTGGATGCAGCTATGGTCTGGTGAAACCCACACTGAGGCATAGAACTCTCGGACCCACTCCTCACAATAATTACCTTGTAGAGCAAGTAACTCTAGGAGACCGGTCAGATAGGTGAAATACTGTCTGATGTCCACACCGACCACGTTCCCAAGTATCTCAAGGTCGAGCACCCTGTGCTCCCTAAACTGAGCCTGTGAGCGGACAAGAGCCTCATACATATCCTCCTGAACCACTGTATACAATCTGGTACTAGCTCTCGGATCCCTGGAAGCTGGAAACCAAGTCGGAAAGGGAACAAACCGCAGCTCCTGGATCTCTCGAGTGGAGACCTAGGTGTAATCCTTATGTATCCTCACTGGCGCTGAACGTGGAGCTGGAGTGCCACGTGCTGGAGTGGAGCGAGCAGTGGAGGTTGACTGACCCTGCGTACCAGTCCTGGGGATGGCCTAGGTACGAGTGCGAGCCGACCTCCTAAGGGGATGCTCCTGCTGCTGTGCCTCTGTCTGGCCCTCTGCCTGAGCCTCTGTCTTAGTCTAAGACTCTGGGTCCTCCTGAGCTGACTCTCTGACTGCAATCCTGACACGCTGACCTCCTAGCATGATAGTGCCAGGAGGAGATCCATGGAGTGCCTCAACCTCAAGAACTGCACGCCTCTGCCATGGCGTGAGATCAGCCCCAATCCTTAGGGCACCAGAGCGTCCACCCCTCTCTGCTGCCTCAGCTGCTATTGCAACTGCCTCTGCTACCTCAGCCTCTCGGTCACTGGTCTTCCTCTTCTTGGTGTCTAGCTTCTTTCCTTTGCCCTTCTCTATGGTTGACAAGCGACGGGGAGGATCACCTCCACCATCACCTCCTGGAGAACCACCAGCGCTAGCTGCCGGACCACTAACATTCTTGCAACATGCCATTGCAAGAGATCTGCCTCTGAACGACTGCCGACAACTGAGCAACTGACCAACTGCCAAGGGAGATCAACGTGCTGCAAGAGATGGAATAGATAGGGTATACAAAAGCAAACATAATAGCTAGAGATGAGAGACCCTGTAGCTCGCACGATTTAGATAAAGAACGAGCGCGAACTGCTTACAAATGGGTGCAAAGATGCATTCCGGATGAATAATCGTGATCGAGAATCACCGGAGAACGAGAACCCACTTCACAAGGTGCTACAAGGATAGAACGAATCGAATCGTCGTCAAAAACAACAATTAGATCCATTCACACAATAAAACGAACACCTTGTGGGCAGGGTTAAAGACACTCACCCCAAAGCCTAAACTTCACGAAGCCAGGCGCCCGGAGCGAGGTGAGGGATGAGGGGATCCTCGGGGAGAGATCTCGCACGGGGGAGAAGAAGAATCGCTGGAGAAAACCTCAATCCACCGGCGGCTGCGGCAGATCGGTGAGATTTGCTAGGGCTCGGGCGTGGCTGGGCGGTTCGCGAGGAGAGAGAAAGAGAACTACCCGCGAAAAGGCTTAGACGCGCGGGTTATATGGGCTGTCCGCGGGATCACCGGACGCTCTTAATGTGGAACCGGACGCGTCCGGTGTCCACCGGACTAAAACACAAAGAGCTCTACAGATGACCCGATCACCGGACGATGGCCACCGGACGCTGGCCTTAGCGTCCGGTGTCCTAGGCTAAGCCTGGCTGAGCACCGGACGCACATCACCGGACACAACAGGGACACTATTCCTGCGTCCGGTGAGTGCTGTCCAACTGACTCACCGCACCGGACGCATCAAGGCAGCGTCCAGTGCATCGTCCGGCGTACCCCTGAGCAGTTTTTCAACTTCAAACTTCGCCTGACTTTTACCCAACCAAGTTCCAACTTCAAGAAGACTCAAATAAACACAAATTGGAACTGGTATGAGTGACCTCTCTCAAACCCTCAAATTTTCACAAATATTTAGCCTTAGGCTTAGTAATTTTTATGAAAATAGTCAAGTGAAAACACCGAGGAGCATCGTGTGGCCATAAAGCTAGGGGTTTAAATCATAATGAGCTTTGAATGCTCCCCCTATCTATGGACGAACACAGCGGATGCTCAAAGAATAACCAAAAAGAAACGGTCAACTAACAAGCATGCATATGATATGAGGTGAAATGCAATACTTGACAGTAAACTAAAGCTTGTCAAGTTTGATCGAAAGTTAAGCTTTTTCACACACACACGGGGGTTATCTTAACCATGTTAGACAAGCCCTACACACAATTCTTTTTGTATTTTTAGTTTTGGTATGCATGATATGCAAAGCAAAAACTATTGACAAGGTCAACACACAACTTTATTTTTTTGTGAAGTTAGAAAGATCAAGCACATTAAGTTCATTTCTCAACATACAAAACTTAGCTTCATCTAGGGGTTTTGTGAAGATATCCGCCAAATGATTTTCCGTTCCCACATTCTCTAGAGATATGTCACCTTTAGCAACATGATACCTAAGGAAGTGGTGGCGGATGTCAATATGTTTTGTGCGGGTGTGTTGAACAGGGTTGTTAGCAAGTTTTACGGCACTTTCATTGTCACACAACAAAGGTACTTTGTCTAGTACTACTCCATAGTCTAGCAAAGTTTGTTTCATGTAGAGTATTTGTGCACAACAAGCACCGGCGGCAATGTATTCCACTTCGGCCGTTGACAAAGCAACACTATTTTGTTTGTTTGACATCCAAGAGACAAGTGATCTACCTAGGAAGTGGCACCCTCCGGATGTGCTTTTCTATCAATGCGGCACCCGGCATAATCCGAATCGGAATAGACTACAAGTTGGAATCTTGCACCTTTGGGATACCACAAGCCTAGGCAAGGTGTGTATTTTAGGTACCTAAGAATATTCTTGATGGCAATCAAGTGAGATTCCATAGGCATTGCTTGATATCTAGCACACATACACACACTAAACATGATGTCGGGCCTAGATGCGGTGAGGTAGAGTAGACTTCCAATCATGGAACGATAGAGAGTCTTGTCAATTGGGTTACCTCCCTCATCTAAGTCGAGATGCCCATTTGATGCAATGGGAGTCTTGATTGGCTTGCAATCCATCATCTGAAACCTCTTGAGAAGATCTTGTGTGTACTTCTCTTGAGATATGAAGACCTCTTCCTTCATTTGCTTGACTTGAAATCCTGGGAAGGAGGATAGCTCGCCAATCATGGACGTCTCAAACTCCTTGGACATCAAATCACCAAATTCCTTGCAAAAATCTTCATTAGTTGAGCCAAAAATAATATCATCAACATAAACTTGGCAAATAAAGATTTCCCCATTCATTTTCTTGGTGAAGAGTGTTGTGTCAACTTTACCAATCTTGAAGCCCTTCTCAATGAGGAAGTCCCTAAGACTCTCGTACCAAGCTCTAGGAGCTTGCTTGAGACCATAGAGAGCCTTGGACAACCTGTAGACATGCTTGGGATACCTAGGGTCTTCAAAACTGGGCGGTTGCTCAACATAGACAAGATCATTAATATAACCATTCAAAAAAGCACTTTTCACATCCATTTGAATCAACTTGATATCATGACTAGATGCATATGCAAGTAGGATACGGACTGCTTCAAGTCTTGCCACCGGTGCAAAGGTTTGACCGAAGTCAAGACCTTCAACTTGTGAAAAGCCTTTTGCCATGAGCCTTGCTTTGTTGCACCACTTTGCCTTGATCATCCTTCTTGTTCCGGAAGACCCACTTTGTTCCAATCACTCTTGCATCTTTGGGTCGCTATTCGAGTGTCCACACTTGGTTGCGAGAGAAGTTATTCAACTCCTATTGCATTGCAATGATCCAATCCGCATCACGAAGAGCTTCTTCTATAGTATTTGGTTCATCTTCAAGAGATACAAAAGCGTGATGTTAAATAAATAAAGCATGTCTAGAGCGTGTAGTTACACCACATGATGGACTCCCGATGATGAGATCTTGAGAGTCATCTTGGAGGAGATGTGATGATCTTCTTGGAGCCACTTGAGGGGTTGCTTGGGGAGCATCAACATCTTGTGCTTTTGCCACCGCATGCTCATGAGTGACTTGAATATCTTCATGAGCATTTCTCACATCCTTGTCTTCATCTTGTGGTACATGTGAGGTAGATGGTGCCTCAATGACTTGCACATCATCATCTTCTTTTGGCTTGATGTCTCTCACCGGCATGTTCTTCATGGCATCCCTCAATGGTTCACCACCTACATCATCAAGAATATCACTTGCTCCTTGGGAGCCATTAGTTTCATCAAATTGAACATCAAATGTTTCTTCAACCATGTTTGTGGCATGGTTAAGGACCCTATATGCCATGGACTTTGATGAATAGCCAACCAAGAAGCCAATGTCACATCTTCTTTGGAACTTGCCCAAGTGTTGGTGCTTCTTGTAGATGTAGCATTTGCACCCAAACACTCTAAAGAATGAGACATCGGGCTTCTTCCCATTGAGCAACTCATATGGTGTCTTCTCTAGGAACTTGTGAGGAAAGAGCCGGTTTGATGCATAGCATGCGGTGTTGATTGCCTCGGCCCACATCTTCTCCAAAGTGTTGTAGTTCATCTAGCATTGTTCCTGCCAAGGTGATCAATGTCCGGTTCTTTCTGTCTACAACCCCATTTTGTTGTGGTGTGTATGTTGAAGAGAACTCATGTTTGATTCCAACTTCATCACAATATTCTTCAATGTTGGTGTTGTCAAACTCTTTGCCATTATCACTTCTAATCTTCTTGATCTTGACATCAAATTGATTTTGGGCATTCTTTGCAAACTTCTTGAATATTGATGCAACTTCGGCCTTGTCTTGCAAGAACAATGTCCAAGTGTACCGGGAGTAATCATCAACTATGACCATGCAATATTTGTTGGCTCCAAGACTAGCATATGTGGTTGGTCCAAATAAATCCATGTGGAGTAGCTCAAGCACTCTTGATGGAGAGAGATAGGCCTTGGTTGGATGAGTGTTTGCAAATTGCTTGCCGGCTTGACATGCACTACAAAGCTTGTGTTTTTAAATGTCACATCCTTCAAGCCTCTAATCAATTCTTTCTTCATCAACTTCGTGAGTGTGCCCATTCCAACATGTGCTAACCTTCTATGCCACAACCAACAAAGTGAGGTCTTGGTGAATAAGCAAGTCTTGACATCAACTTCATCGGATGAGAAATCAACTACATATAAGTTGTTGTGTCGGAAGCCTTTGAATACCATTTCGTTGTCATCCTCCTTGGTCACTATTACTTCTTTCTTTTTGAATAAGCATTCAAAACCAAGATCATAAATTTGTCCAACCGAGAGCAAAATGAAACTCAATGATTGCACATAGAGCACATTGGTGATGGAGTTGTCATTTGATATAGCAACCTTTCCTAGACCCTTGACCTTGCCTTTTGAATTGTCACCAAATGTGATCCTCTCTTGGTTGTCAACATCTTCATCAAGTGAGGTGAACATCCGGGGATCTCCGGTCATATGTTGAGTGCAACCACTATCAATTACCCAATGTGATCCACCGGTCTTGTAGTTCACCTACACACAAGAGATCAAGCTTGAGATTTAGGGACCCACATTTGCTTAGGGCCCTTGACCTTCAATACTAGTTACTTTGGCACCCAAATGTTTTTTGGCCTTTGCTTGTTGGGCGGCCCCATGAAGCTAACCTTGACCTTGCCACTCTTGTCTTTCCTTACAATGTAGTGAGCATTGAAGGCAAATGGTCTAGCATGCTTGGGCAAGGGTGGTGGTAGTGGTGCCTTACACTCATGAGCAAAGTGTCCTTCTTGACCACACTCAAAGCATCTCTTTGGCTTTGGCTTGCTTGGTTGATCATGAGTGGCTGGTGACTTGATGAGCTTTGTTTGATGAGCCTTGTAGCCAATCCCACTCTTGTCCATCTTGATGACGGTGTTCATGAAAAGCTCACTTTGAAGGTCCTTCCCTTTTGTGAACTTTGCTAACCCCTTGGCTAGATGTTCCTTCTCTTTCTTGAGCTAGCTATTCTCTTGAGTTAGCTTCTTGATGATTGCTTCATTGTTGCTAGCTAACTCATCTAAGATAAATGTCTCATCTTCTTCTTGTTTGTCATACATCAAACCAAGCTTGAGATATTGATTCTCTTCCTTGAGCAACTTGTTTTCATATGCAAGCTTCTTGTCTTGATCGAGTGACTCAATCACAATTGTTTTGTGCTTGGCTTGCTCTTGCAACTCTTTCTTGAGCAGGATAATTTCTTCCTTGAGCTTGATAGTGTCCTCATAGCTCTCAGCCACGACCACTTTCTTGCCCTTGCATTCAACACATTTGCTTGTGCTCTCCACAAATAAGTCATCACAAGATGTGGCTACATCAAGCTTAGCAACATGGTTAGTAGCAACATGTGTTTCATCAATTGCAAGTTCATAGGCTATCTCAAGGTTGTCATAGTTTGCTTTTAGAGTTGTTAACTCTTCTTTCATTGCTCTATATCTAGTGATAAGCGCATCATGAACACTCTCAAGTTGATCATGTTTTTCTTTGAGCTCTTTTAAAGAGAGTTTGAGCTCCTTGAGCTTAGTGGTCATGATCTCATTTTGGTCTCTAAGCTCATCACTAGACTTAAGCTTTGCTAGAAGTGTTTCATTTTCAAGTTCAAGCTTTTCATTTTCACTTCTAGTCTTTCTTATGACTTTTGTGTACTTGTTAAGCAATTTTACAAGTTCATCATAAGAAGGTGATTCGTATTCACTATCACTTTCACTACTCTCATCCTCACTTTGTACCTTCCGGTCACCCTTAGCCATGAGGCATAGGTGTGTAGAGGATGTAGATGGTGGTGAAGATGATGGTGATGAAGCATCAATAGCAATGGCGGCAACCTTCTCATCATCACTCTCATTGCTGGAGCAGTCACCACTTGAGCTCCCAATGTCGGTGAGCCAATCACCAACAATGTAGGCCTTGCCATTCTTCTTCTTGTGGTACTCCTTCTTCTTGCCACCTTTCTTCTTGTATTGCTTCTTGTGATTCTTCTCATCATCACTTGAGTCATCATGCTCTTTGTTCTTCTTCTTGTACTTGTCCTTCTTGGGCTTGGGACATTGGTGAGCAAGATGACCAAGTTCCCCACAATTGTAGCAATCCATCTCAGAGATGGGCTTCCTCTTGCTACTTGTGAAGAACTTTTTCTTCTTGGAATGAAAATTGACTCCATTCTTGTTGAGCTTCTTCAACATCTTGGTGGTTCTTCTCACCAAGAGGGCAATAGATGCATCATCATTGTCGACGGTCCTTAACGCTCACATTTAACAATCAACTAATCATGGAAAAGGACCTA
The DNA here is from genome assembly GCF_000003195.3 of Sorghum bicolor. Classification (NCBI taxonomy): domain Eukaryota; kingdom Viridiplantae; phylum Streptophyta; class Magnoliopsida; order Poales; family Poaceae; genus Sorghum; species Sorghum bicolor. The sequence goes on from NC_012873.2 coordinate 36,882,844, forward strand.
TATGCAATCAACACCTAGACTTAGGGTTTTATCTGACGAATTCTACGAGTTTTGGTGTTTGTCAATTTCTGCAGGGGGTTATCAGGAAATACGGAAGAAAGGCCCACACGTCGGGTTCACATAGAGATATTAGCGTGCCGCGCAATTTTCTATCATCAAGAAGACTCCAGAAGACACGGGAACGAACAGGAAGCCGAGAGGGCTCAGGGACAGGGCGCCAGCCCAACTCCTTTGGGCGCTCGCGCACCTTTAGTGTCCAATTCGGACCTGTTTCGCGGATCACGCTCCACCGACCTAAAGGATCAAGGAAAACCGTGCGATTAATGTCGGTTTGATCCGACGGCCTAGATTCATCTGAAAAGACTATATAAGCAAGGCCCCCTGGCCCCTGGAGAGCATACCTCTTCTACAGAATCAAAGTTAGGGTTTCAAATCTTCATCCAAGTAGAGAGGATCCCTCTAGTTCCTCTAGTTCTAATTCTAGTTCTTCTAGTTCTAGTTCTAGTTATTTCTAGTTGTAACTGGTTCATTCTTCCTCAACATTATACTTTTGCAGCAACTGGTTCGTTCTTCATCGTTCTCCAAGTTCTTCAATTCATAATTCCTAAGTTCTTTAATTAATTTTATTTACATTCAAGTTATTTATTGGATTCCTGCTTGCATCATGTGCTCTAGTCTTTATAACGCTAGAGTTGTAATTAATAGATTAGACGTGGTGTTTAGTCTTGCAATTACCTCGAATTGCACCCAATCCTGCGGATTGTTGCGGCAGCCCTAGGGTAGTGACAGCCCTAACGGTCGACGTATTCCACCTCATTCAGATCGGTGTTTGTAGGACCGTAGTCAGAGCTTCCTAGCCCCCTTTTCATCTCTTTCTGTGGTTAGTGTTCTGATGTCTCGAAATAAATAATCTTTGAAGTAATTCTTGATTCTTAGATCAACTAGAGAACTCTCAGGAAACTTCCTCTCTTCCCACCAAAAATAATTATATAGTTATCCTTGGGCAATCTTGGATCTTAATTAGTACACTCATGTTCCCTGAGGAAAATCGATACTCTGGAATACTCCCCGGTGAAAGCTACATCGGTATCCGTGCGCTTGCGGATTTTTCTGTTTGCGTTTAAAATACCCAACAAGCTTTCTGGCGCCGTTGACGGGGAACGGTAGCTGTGCTAGTTTCGAACCAAGTCGTCCGTGTATCCTTTTTTCTTTTCCTTTTTTACCACACTCACCTTGCCATTTTCACCAGACCACATGGATTTCACTCCAAACATTAATGAGCATGGAATCTATTTCATAGCCACTTCATTTACTCCATACTCATATGTAACATCTTTCCAATCCATTGGTCTCTCCAACATCACCACATTCAAGATCTCCAACCCCCTCTTCCTTCCTATTTATAAAAACTTTAAAAGGGCAGTTGTCGATGCATATGTCTATAATAAATATTGCAGATCTCGTTGAGTTGATCTTGATATAGGTTAGCGTTGGAGGGGAAACCACTTCACCGACATAAATCGATGGTTTTCCAAGGACAAGCTTAGTGTCCTAAAATAAGCACTGATCAGGTCGTAACATGAGCTTTTAATTATTTACAACACTACCTTGTGTATTGAGCATATAAGGATAATTGTAAAAAAATTCAGTTGGGTATTCTTGTCACTAACCTTTCCAGGATTGGAGCAAGAAGATCGGATGAATGACAAGCACAAGGTATGTCCAACCAATCATCATACAACATTGAATTAAATTCATCCAAACTTGAATTTTGCAAAATTCAAGCTTGGGGGAGTACTTTACATAAAAACATCCTTTGCCGTGTTGCTATGTTGGTTTTCCCTACCTTTGGGACATGCTCACTTTGTTAAATACTAATCACACTACTTCGTCTCCACTTGAGTAGATCTCTATAAATGTTCTCATGCTACCTTTATTTGCTTTAGTATATGTCTAGGTTTGGAGTAGTTTCATTTATCTCTTAATTAGGCATGATGCTTAGTTTAGGAATGATGATCTTACTTCTAAGGGATTTTAAATTAAGCATGGTGCTTAGGTTAAAATGCCCTCCTAAAACAAATTAGACATGGTGTCTAGGTTGATTTTTGAGCTGATAGTATGCTATAGTAGATATTGGATATTTTGTTGGACTAACCCCTGTATGAAAACTTTCAATATCGACCTGGGAAGTCCTGAGATAAACTCTCATTGGAGACAAAGAGAGAGACACATGAAGGTTAACAATTTACACAAGGAAGGCATAGCTCACAAGAGATGATCCATGGAGGGTGCCACAAACACGTTGCACAACCGCTAAGAAAGGAAAGCTTCCACAAGGTGATACTGTACCATCACTCTTCAAGTAAGGTAACATCTTAAGGTACTTGACTATCACTTTTATAAGCTTCTCCTTGGTTCTGGCATTCACATGAATAAAAGAGACAAACATGTATGATTTACAACTCTAGATTGACCAACCCCATCGATCAATATGTTTAGTCCTTCCACCTTTGTGATCCCACACTCCTAATCATATGAACT
>NC_012873.2:37228087-37279314 GCF_000003195.3 Sorghum bicolor
TACTCCCGGGTGAAAGCTACATCGGTATCCGTGCGCTTGCGGATTTTTCTGTTTGCGTTTAAAATACCCAACATGCTTTCTGGCGCCGTTGCCGGGGAACAGTAGCTATGCTAGTTTCGAACCAAGTCGTCCGTGTATCCTTTTTCTTTTCCTTTTTTACCACACTCACCTTACCATTTTGACCATACCACATGGATTTCACTCTAAGCATTAATGAGCATGGAATTTATCTCATAGCCACTTCTTTTACTCCATGCTCATATGCAACATCTTCACAATCCATTGGTCTCTCCAACATCACCACATTCGAGATCTCCAACCCCCTCATCCTTTCTATTTATAAAAACTTTAAAAGGGCGGTTGTCGATGCATATGTCTATAAGAAATATTGCAGATCTCGTTGAGTCGATCTTGATATAGGTCAGCGTTGGAGGGGAAACTACTTCACTGACATAAATCGATGGTTTCCCAAGGACAAGCTTAGTCTCCTAAAACAAGCACTGATCAGATTGTAACATAAACTTTTAATTATTTGCAACATTACCTTGTGTGTTGAGCATATCAGGATAATTGTAAAAATATTCCTTCGGGTATTCTTGTCACTAACCTTTCCAGGATTGGAGCAAGAAGATCGGATGAATAACAAGCACAAGGTATGTACAACCAATCATCATACAACATTGAATTAAATTCAACCAAACTTGAATTTTGCAAAATTCAAGCTTGGGGAGTACTTTACATAAAAACATCCTTTGCCATGTTGTTATGTTGGTTGTCCCTACCTTTGAGACATGCACAATTTGTTAAATATTAATCACACTACTTCATCTCCACTGGAGTAGATCTCTATAAATGCTCTCATGCTACCTTTATTTGCTTTAGTATATGTCTAGGTTTGGAGTAGTTTCATTTATCTCTTAATTAAGCATGGTGCTTAGTTTAGGAATGATGATCTTACTTCCAAGGGAGTTTAAATTAAGCATGGTGCTTAGGTTAAAATTCCCTCCTAAATCAAATTAGACATGGTGTCTAGGTTGATCTTTGAGCCGATAGTATGCTATAGTAGATATTGGATATTTTGTTGGACTAACCCCTGCAGGAAAACTTTCAATACCGACTTGGGAAGTTCTGAGATAAACTCACATTGGAGACAAAGAGAGAGACACATGGAGTTTAACAATTTACACAAGGAAGGCATAGCTCACAAGAGATGATCCATGGAGGGTGCCACAAACACGATGCACAACCGCTAATTAAGGAAAGCTTCCATAAGGTGATACTGTACCATCACTCTTCAAGTAAGGTAACATCTTAAGGTACTTGACTATCACTTTTATAAGCTTCTCCTTGGTTCTGGCGTTCACATGAGTAAAAGAGACAAACATGTATGATTTACAACTCTAGATTAACCAACCCAATCGATTCAATATGTTTAGTCCTTCCACCTTTGTGATCCCACACTCCTAATCATATGAGCTAAAATGTTGCACACTCAATCTTTGGAAGATATATATATATATATAAAAACATAAATATAGATAGATTATCTTTCCATTAGGTTGAGTGATCTGATCTGACGAATGTTTTAAATGCTACACTCATGATCTTATTATCCATCAACTGTGTCTTGCTCACTATGCTTAAGGATAGAGAAGAGGAAATACACTTTTTGTTCTGTTGGTGTTTTCCACCAACAGGGCCCATGCACTTGATCTCTGCCTTGTCTCTATGAGCAGGTACATTTCGAGCAAAATATGAAGGACTTTTATAACTCCTAGACTCCACCAAGTGAAGAACCTAGATCTACGAGCACAAACACACTGGAGATACTGGACACTCAGGCAATCACTGCCCTGAGATGCTTGAGGACGTAACTACTGGAGTAACCCTGTTGTGGAAGTAATTACTGACCTTCTGCCGGTCAATAGATACAATCCAGGACGTCCCGTCATCCCGATCTCCATCGGCATGGTGGACTTCCTAGAAGCACTCTGCAACTTTGGCTCCAGCGTCAACATTATGCTCAGGGTACTCTATGAAAAATTCTTTACACATCCTTTCCTAGAAACAACCATGTGTTTGCAGCTTGCAGATCAGACACTAAGTTTCCCAAAGGGAATATTGAAGAACTTCTGCGTCTGAGTTGGTACCTTATACGCTCCAGCAGACTTCGTGGTGATAGAGACTGGTACAGATAAGAGGGCATCCATCATTCTAGGGAGGCCATTCCTAAACACTTCGGGAGCTATCATCTACGCTAGTGCTGCCAAGATAAGTTTCTACATCAAGGGGAGGAAGGAGACGTTTTCCTTCAAGAACAAGACTACACAAATCTCAGAGCATTCCTGACATGAACCAAGGAAGAGGACCAACAGAAGGAATAGGAACAAGCAAATGTGGACCGAGTCAGCTAACATGATCACTGTAGTTCAAGGAGGTCAAGCTCATCGATTTAAGTCACCGTTCTTGACCAAAACGGACGACCCAGTCACCTATCAACTCCTATTTAGAACCATGCCCCTACAACCAACATACATTCATCTCCAGATGATTTGAAGGTTATTGACATGGGAGAAGACGAATACAATCCACCCATCATCCTTAGGAGACCGTTCCTCAGCACCGTTACAACAATCATCTACATTGGGACCGGAGAAGTCCATATGCACTTCCCCTCTGAGAAGGTACGCCGCTATTTTATTGACCCTAATTATATAATTGAAGACTCTAAGCAGGTCTGGACAAGAAGAAGACGACGCAACCGTAACCAGGGGAGGCAAATCATCAAGGACGAATGGGCAGACTACCAAGGAAAATTAGTAAGGTCTGAAGACATACAGCTTGAACAGAACTGTCCTGAGGAGACCGTAGCGCCGAGTCAGGTGTGGATAGTTATACAATAAGAAGCAGGCGCCGCCAGAATCACCGACTACGCCATGCAGCGAATCCCAGGACGACTGAGAAAACAGAGAGTCCTGTTCGGAGGACTTAAAACACCAAACGCCTTGCCAAGAGGTAAACTTGGTAGTTATCCTTTTCCTTTCAATTATTTAAAATAGTTTGCTTAGTTAATCAGGTTCATATCATCTCGAAAAGAAAATAAAAATGTTAAAAATAGTAAGCCCCATGTGAGTATGCTCATGGCATAAAACCCATAAGTGCATTCAGTGTGGTGGTGTAAGAATGAAATAAATATATTCCTGTCCTATAAAAATGAAATTATAAAAATAAATTTATGATCCTACTAAAGAGTGTAACATTTATTGAGGAGGCTCAACATGATAAAGGCGAAATATTTATATTAACACTTAACTAGTTCCACAAAGCTTTGTTGTCTATTTGAGCTCTACAGAATTCAAGGATAAAAGAAGACTAGCAGACGGAGGACATCCTAATCGCTGTCAGAGTGCTGCCGACATTCAAATACACCTCCGCCACCTGCTAGCTACATCAGAAGGAATTACGTCAAAATCCAGCTTGGGGGAGAGCACCCCCATTTATCCAGCTAAGTATTCTACTCATGTTTATATTTTACTCAAATAATAAAAAGATGCATGATCATAAAAACCCAAATAAATATTTTGTGCTTATATATATCTTTGTTTAGTTTGCTATATAAATAAATAAATAAAATTTGCTATGAACCCTCATGATAAGCTCTCACATGGAAATGATGAATAGTTGCTCTACCATGATTAGTTCTAAAAATTGAAATCTCTCTTAAGTTAGGCATGACTGGTATTAATTAAGATTTGCTCTAAACCTGAACTTGTGGGAAGAGTACTTGATCTAAAGTCTAAGTTGTTAACGGATATGATATGGGAAGGTTGAGCTGCCGTTTATCTGTTCTTAGAGATGCTAGAATTTTGGAGAACTTTATCTTTGAAAATCTTTAAAATGTTGCATGATGAGTTCCTGTATGATGAGAGTTTAAATTCCTACCACAGCCATATATACATGCTTGCTAGACTTTGAGCCACACATTTATTTTTTTATTGCTTATGAGCATTGAGTGTGGTCAAGCTTTGTAGACCCTTAGGAGCTTGTCATGTGGTTAAATCAAGATTCACTTGCACGTTCACTCACACATACTGCTTCTACTCCGGAAGTATGCATCCACATATATCCGTCCATTTCCATCTCCAGAACCACCCAAAAATATTCTACTCGTAATCCGGGAGAGAATAGCCAAAAATATTTCTGTTTTTCCCCTGTGAAATAAATGCTCAAGTTATCTTGTTACTACCACTTGCTATATTATCTCATGAGATGAGTGCTCTAAAAAAAAGAAAAAAAAAAGAAAAAAAAAAGAGAAGATGCGAGGCAATAAAAAGGGGCAAGTGCCCGGAACCTCGAAAAAAAAAGTGAGATGAGAGGTAAAAATGGACAAGTGTCCGACAGTAGAATTAGGGGTACAAGATACCCACCTGAGAGAAAAGAAAAAAAAGAGAAAATATAGAGCATGTCATTCCCCTCGAAAAGTTTCAAAAGAGCAAGAAAGGTATGTATCCCCTCAAAAGAGCATAAGTAGAATTAGACTTCCACCATTGTTGTCACTATCATCACCATACACCTTTCATTCGCCACACATGCACATCTTGATTTGACTTATTGACTTGTTCTTCTGGATCCATGGTTTGACTATGCAATAAATGTCTTGTAAGTATGTATTAGCTGTCTCCCACCTATGAGCTCCAGATATCAAAACCTTATTAGAGTAGGGTGAGAGAGAAGGCAATGCCACTATGCCTTATACCAAAAATACTACATACTTTGAGAGAAGGCATACACCATTATTGCCTTGGTAAGGATCCAGAAATACCACAAAAGAGAGACTAGAGAGATTCATACAAGGAATCTCTGAGTTTTATTTGAAAATCTGCAAAAACTCCAGAGCTATAGTTAATCGAAGAACAAGAGACATGGCGCTTGACTAGACCGTTCTATCTTTTAACTGCTCAAGACACAAGTGACGGTTGCAAGCCCCATGGTGGAAGGTAATATGAGTAAGTTTAAATCTTAACAGTTTACCCTAACCTAGAGATGAGATCTTGTATAAACGCATATGTATCTTTAAGTTATGAAACCACTACAGAAACTCTTGAGTTCATCTTTGCTCAGGGACGAGCAAAGGTTAAGCTTGGGGGAGCTTGTTGACAGTCCATAATACTCACAATTAACCATCAACTAATCATAGAAAAGGATCCAAATGCAACCAACACCTAGACTTAGGGTTTTATCTGACAGAATTCCACAAGTTTTGGTGTTTGTCTATTTCTGCAGGGGGTTATCAGGAAATACGGAGGAAAGGCCCACACGTCGGGTTTACATAGAGATATTAACGTGCCGCGCAATTTTCTATCATCTAGAAGACTCCAGAAGCCACGGGAACGAAGCGGAGGCCGAGAGGGCTCAGGCACAGGGCGCCCGCCCTAGTCCTGAGGGCGCCCGCCCTGCTACAGTGCTCAATCAGAGTCCAATTCGGGGACAACGCTCCACCGACCTAAAGGATCAAGGAAAACCGTGCGATTAATGTCGATTTGATCCAACGGCCCAGATTCATCTGAAAAGACTATATAAGAAAGGCCCCCTAGCCCCTGGAGATCATACCTCTTCTACAGAATCAAAGCTAGGGTTTCAATTCTTCATCCAAGTAGAGAGGATCCCTCTAGTTCTTCTAGTTCTACCTCTAGTTCATCTAGATCTAGTTCTAGTTCATCTAGTTCTAGTTCTAGTTCCTCTAGTTCTAGTTCTAGTTAGTTCTAGTTGTAATCTAGAAAATAGGGAGAGAGAAGAGGAGAGCGGAGGAGGAGCCGGGTCTGTCGGATCTTCCTCAACATTATACTTTTGCAGCAACTGGTTCGTTCTTCATCGTTCTCCAAGTTCTTCAGTTCATAATTTCTGAGTTCTTTAATTACTTTTATTTACATTCGAGTTATTTATTGGATTCCCGCTTGCATCAAGTGCTCTAGTCTTTATAACGCTAGAGTAGTAATTAATAGATTAGACGTGATGTTTAGTCTTGCAATTACCTGGAATTGCACCCAGTCCTGCGGATTGTTGTGGTAGCCTTAGGGTAGTGACAGCCCTAACAGTCAACGTATTCCACCACGTTCGGATCGGTGTTTGTAGGACCGTAGTCAGACCTTCCTAGCCCCCTTCTCATCTCTTTCTGTGGTTAGTGCTCTGATGTCCCGATATAGATAATCTTGAAGTAATTCTTGATTCTTAGATCAACTAGAGAACTCTCAGGAAACTTCCTCTCTTCCCACCAAAAATAATCATATAGTTATCCTTGGGCGATCTTGGATCTTAATTAGTACACTCACGTTCCCTGTGGAAAATCGATACTCTGGAATACTCCCGGGTGAAAGCTACATCGGTATCCGTGCGCTTGTGGATTTTTCTGTTTGCGTTTAAAATACCCAACACTTTCCACAATTAATTCTCCCAACTTGGTAATAGGCCGTTAAATCTGAACAACCCTGGCCCGCGTCTCCTACCTATTCTCCGAATTCCTCAACCTCCCGAACTGAATCTTTCCACTTTATGCACACATCGGCAATATAACCGTTAGGAGGAACTGCTGATGGACCGACCAGGAGATCTTGTACGGTGAAATATCTTCAAAATTATGACCGCTTGTTGTCAAATCACTTGTGCAAACCCTTGATTAATGTGCGAACAGTTACCATATCCACCTGAATACTCTCGGATTTCACGGATGCGGCAAAGTGATAAGTCAGATTTGCCCCTGCCCGTTTTGCCCTATAAATATTTCCTTCTCCGGTACTCCTTCTCCATCTTGTCATTCTGTAGCCCCAAATCCATTTCCTTGGCAACGGCAATACTCGAGGACTCCGAGAACTTCAACAAGGATCTCCTCCAACAACCCTCAAAGCCTTCAATCTCTCCTTCCCTCAAGAAGGAACAGCCATGAACTTCATCGTCCCTGAGGTCAGTTCATCATCCTTTTTCTTTTCGCACTTTCATTGTACTCCTTTTCATCTGCGATTCCTTTTACTGAATATTCCCTTTTCCTTTTGTTCTTCCTTTCATCCTCAAAAATTTCTTGGATCTGACTGATAAGATCGTAATTCCTACCGATCAACCTCACCTCCAATGTCTTGGCCCGCTATCTGATAAACGCCGAGACAAATAGAATCCCCTTTAGGGCCGAAAACCTCTCACTAGATCTATGGAAAGATGCTTTCCGTTCCTCGCCCAGTCCTACCGAGGGATGGAAGGATTAGTTCCTGAGAGTTAGCCATTCAAATGAGGTCCAATGGGGCGAACGGAAGTTAGACCAGTGCATTAGATTGTCCCTTGCCGATATGGAGAGGAATGAGTCACTGCTAATCGCTGCTTCGTACTTTTGGTCAGACACGCTCAATGCTTTCGTATTTGGACATGGCCCTGCCTCTCCTACACTTGCCGATGTACTCATGCTCACCGGCTTAGACATATCCACTGCCGATAACAGCCATTTATTTGACACCAAACCTAGTTCTAAGGTAGAAACTCGTGCTATCGGCGGTTGGTCTGGGTACATTCAGAAGTACCGAAAAACAGGACCTGTCAGTGCAAAGGAATAGACCACTTTCTGAACATGTGGCTGGACAAATTTGTATTCTGTGGCCGATTGGCATGACCAACCTCTGTTTACCTATCGGTAGCAGAAAGATTAGCCAATGGTGGCCGATTCCCTCTTGGCCGATACCTGCTCGGCTCTCCTTATCACCTCCTTCACCAGGTAGCCAAGAAACTTCTGCTAGGTCAACCTATCAACAATTTAGGGGGTCCTTGGTGGTTTATCAACATGTGGCTTAGTCTCCACATGCACAAGCGCCTTGAATTCGACCTCTTTGCACAACGCTTCCCCAGGGACATAGCCGAGGATTATGAACTGGATGAAGAAGAATCGGCAACTCGTTCCCCTCTGAACTTTGGCGAAACTGCCATAGTCTTACCTGGCACTGGTGGTAATGAAGACCAGGTTAGCCGATTCTTTCAGACTCTCTATGAAGGTTTGACCAGGGAACAGAGGGCATGGATGCCTTATGAAGATCCAGACACCAGATTTTCCCTGACTTTCCATCCCTTCAATGATGCTCTCAACAAGGACCGTGATGTGATGATGGCAATTATCACCCCAAAAGCCATATCAGTGAACTTCTTTGGTTGTGGGAAAGCTTCCAATCTGACCTATGAGTTTTATAACCCATCGGCACTAGCACGCCAACTGGCTTTCGGCCAACTGTCGATTGCACTTTGCTACGCCGATGTGGTACAGCCGAGGGAGACCATCACCAGCAATCTTGAATGGACCAGGATAGGTCAACTTCCGCAAAACGCCGATACAGATGTCGATCTATCGGCTTGGATCCCAGCTCTCTTCATTACTCAGACATACAAACAGTGGTGGGAGGAGTGGAAAGAGCATCTGTTCTGCAGATCGGCCCTCACATATCGTGGCATGATCGACCCCAAATACAAGGTCCCCGATAATACTGTAAGCATTATAACCGATGTTTCAATCCTTTCACTCTCATTTTCTATCGGTAACTTACTTTCTTTGTTTTATACAGGTCGCTGATACGCCACCATTAGTTAGCAGAAGCGGCAGGCCGATTGAACTCCTTCCATCGGGCCCAATCTCTTTGATCGGCAACAACGCTCCAAGCTTGGCTGCTTTAATGCACCGGGGTGTCCGTCTTAAGAAAATCACCACCAAGCGAACGAAAACATCCCCGTCGTTAGCTGCCACCGCTTTGGCACAAGCTTTCAAGGTAAATTCTTGAATTCGTCAACTTATACCGATTCCATTCTTACATTCACACAATTTTTTAGGACACATCGGCTAGCATGGGAACTTCATCGGTAACTTTTATTATTTCAATCAGAACCTCATCAATACCCTATTACACTAGTACTCATAAAACTTTCATTGTTGTATCAGCACACTGGCAAATCAGCAAAGACCAGAAGTATGACTGCCGATGCCCCCCAGTCCAGCCAACCAAAGAGAAAAGGTCCCAAGAGTACCAGATCACAAGCGAAGCGCTAGTGAACAGCAACGCCTCCCCCTCCTCCAGGGTCATCGATTCCTGTAGAATCGTCCCCCTCTTCTCCAGAACCTCAGATACAACAAGCACTGTCTCTTCCTCAGCCACAAGAAGAGCCCCAGTCAGAAGAACTTCAGCCAGAAGAAACATCGGCTGATGTACACGAGCAGACCGCCGATCCAGCAAGCTTGATCATAGCATCGGTAGTCTCCTCGATTCATACAAGTACTGCACCCCCTCAAGGTAACGTACTCTCCATGAAATTACTGCTGATGAACCTACCCCTCCATTTTATAATTACCCCTATTAATTTTCAGCTAACATAGTCTCATCAGCAATTCCAGCCAATCAGCTTGTGGGACCATCAGCTTCAACCAGCCAGAGGCGAGAAATAGCTCTGAGACAAGTAAGTTATTTGACTATCATTCTTCATTTTACTAGTATTTCATCATCAAATAACACATCTCCTTTTCTCTTTCAGGAACAAGATTCTCCCGACAGTCTGTTCTCCTTCGCTATTGAAATTTCTGACGATGAAGGCGAAGAAGCAAGTTCTTCCCAAGCGATTGGGATTTCATCTGCAGAGATCAGAGCAAAACTGGAGGATCTGTCGGCTCTGCTTCATCAAGATACAACGCAATTGGTCGATGACTCTGATCCAGCCAAGGCCCTGTTTAAGGCTCTCAGAGGTCAAATCCCTGCCGATGACGAGGAGATTCTTTTTCAGGCTGCACACTTGGAGAGTCGTCAGCTGCAGTACCAAAAGGCTGCTCAATGCCTTGCCGATAGAGCCACTTATGCCCAGCTCTCAGAGGACGTGATGAAAGTGAAGCATCTTGCCGATGAAAAGCATAAGAGCATCGGCATTCTAAAATCTTCCAAAGATATGCTGAAACAGAAGATCTCTGACCTATTGGCAAAGAGGGGAGCTCTTCTAGCGGAACTTAAGCAAGTAGAAGAAGCTCTGTCCCAAGCTCAACAGGAAGAAAGCCAGTTGCCCGAAATGATCAAGACCCTTGAACAAGAGCGAAACGTCCAAGCCCGCAAGGCATTGCAGATGAAGAAGAAACTAAAGCCAGTGAAGGGCTCTGCCGATGAAGATATGAAGGAGATAGAAGAAGCCGATCAGATTCGTCTTCGTGCCATATCGACGATCCAGACTCTGCTAAACATATGAACTCTTCATCGGCGGCGTGTTTTGCTCTTTTCTTTCAAACGCTCCTGATTATTTTGGTCTAGCCGATAGGACTGCTATCGGCATCTTTTAAAACATCGTATTCAATCCCAGATACATTTCAATCCAGCCGATAGGAGTGTTATCGGCACTTAAACTTTTTATGCATCGACCCATATGCTTGGGTAATATTTCTTTAGATATTTGCCATTCAATGCTCTGGGAAATTCAACTCCTTCGAGAGTTTCTAAAATATAGGCATTACTAGGAGCAGATCGATTTATTCGATAGGGACCCTCCCAATTAGGGGACCACTTCCCAAATTTTGAACTTTTAGTCCCGATCAGTAAGATTAGTTTCCATACTAAGTCTCCTTAGCCTTTACCTTCTTATCATATCATCTGGCAACTCTCTTTTTATTTTCTTCTATACTCATCAAAGCTCTCAGCTGATGCCCTGCTAAATCATCCAACTCGTCTTTCATCAAAGTAGCATAGTCATGGGCAGTCAGCTGGTCTTGAAAAGATAGTCGCCTAGATCTAGTTTTAATCTCCCATGGCAACATAGCATCATGTCCATACACCAACTGATAAGGCGAAACTTTGGTCGACCCATGACAAGCCATCCGATACGACCACAAAGCTTCATTCAACAATGTATGCCACCTCCTAGGATTTTCCTCAATCTTTCGTTTGATAAGTTTAATAATTCCTCTGTTAGACACCTCGGCCTGTCCATTAGCTTGAGCATAATAAGGAGAAGAATTCAACACTTTAATCCCCATACCGATTACAAATTCATCAAACTCGCCTGATGTAAACATAGTACCCTGATCGGTAGTAATTGTTTGAGGAATACCAAATCGGCAAATAATATGCTCTTTCACAAAATCAATCATATTGGCCGATGTAACTTTTTTCAAAGGACTAGCCTCAACCCACTTGGTGAAATAATCAGTGGCAACCAAGATAAACTTATGCCCTTTGCTTGATGGTGGGTAAATCTGGCCGATTAGATCAATAGCCCACCCCCGAAACGGCCAATGTTTAATAATGGAATTCATAGCCGATGCGGGTGCCCTTTGAACGTTACCAAATTTCTGACATCCTTGACATCCCTTGAAATATTTAAAACAATCCTCAAGTATGGTTAGCCAACAATACCTGTTCCTCCTAATCATCCATTTCATCTTAAAAGCCGACTGATGTGCTCCACACACTCCTTCATGGATCTCTCCCATCAAACTTTTAGCTTCATCATCACCTAAACACTTGAGAAGAACTCCATCAATTGTTCAATAATATAATTCATCCTCGAGGAACACATACTTAGTAGCTTGAAACCGAATACACCTCTCAACCTTCTTGGATGGATCCTTTAAATAATCAACGATTTCCTTTCTCTAATCATCGGCACGGATTGCCGATAACGTGTTCAAAATGGGTTGATACCCTGAGGCATGCTGAGCCAACCGATTAGCCTCCTCATTATGTAACCGAGGAACATGCTCTAATCGGAAGTCTTTGAATTCCCTTAACAGTCGCATACTCTTTTCGTAATAAGTTATCAGGACTTCGATTCCACATTCATAGCTTCCAGCCAATTGATTTATAACTAGCATAGAATTGTAACATCTTTGATGTTACGGTTACTAACAACGGATCATGTCATCATGAGCATTGCAAAGCATAATTGTTAAAGCACATTAGTATGCATCAATTTAAAATAAGTTTACTTTGATTGCTTGAGCTTAGGGAAGTAGAGTGTGCTTCTGTGGTGTGTTGTTGCTTGTGTGATTGCTAAAACCCTAGGGTGGAAGTTTTCCGAAAAGCTAAGGGGGGGAAACCCTGATTTCTGGATCCTAGATTTGTCCCCTTTTACATAAGTCAAAAACTAAGCAAAATTTGAGGTTGAGTTCAAAAGCAAAGTTGTAGCTCTTGGCAAGATGTACAACTTTGGTGTTTTGAGTTTTTGAAGTTTCAACACAAAATTCAAAGTAATTTTGAAAATACAGATTTCCAGAAAGTGTCCCCTTTTCCAACTTAAAAGCCCAATTCAAAATCCATTTGGAATTTTGAAAAGTGGTCAACATGAAAGTTGTAGAGCACAAAAAGTTGAGCAACTTTCATGTTGGGAGTTTTTCAAGTTGTTATACAAAATCAAAAGTAATTTTGGAAATTCTGTTTTGCCCCAATTCAAAAATTTGGAATTTCTTTGGTTTGAGTTTGATTTTCAAACTGTCTGGCAAAATTAATCTATTTCCAGTGAGAATCAGCTTGTGACACCTAAATATGATTTGTAGCTTGCAAAATTTGGCACAACTTTTGTTTTGGTGGAATTGGGCTTTAGTTCAAATTTTGGCTGAATTTCGCAAGGGGACAAAAGGGGGAAGATAGGGGTTGCTACAGTGATCCGATAGGGATCACCGGCTCCCTGTCCAGCGCGGCTGCCGCGCGAGCAGCGCCGCGCGCATGCGTGAGTGCACGCAGCTGCTTGCTGCCAGGGTCGCCAGGCGACGTGGATGCCTCGGGCTTGCTTTCCCCTCCACTTGAGCGCAGCGTGGACGACGCCGTGCTTTCCCTCCGTCCTGAGCCAAGGAACCCGACGAGCCTTTCTCTTCCAAATTCGCCCTAACCACTCCTTCCCGAGCCAAATTGAGCAACCCAGTGTCTTCGCCATCTCCTTGCGGAACCAGAGCACCCCCAAGCTCACGCCCTAACCCCCTCAAACGCCAGAGCTCCTCCCTCTTCTCCAACTCCGGCCGAGACCGCCGCCGCGGAGTTCTTCCCGTGGCCACGGTGTTCCAGTGAGTATCACACCCCACGGGCGACTGTTTCACGTTCTTTTCGTGCCCCGGTCGCTCATGCGCTCGCTCCCTCTCTGTGATTGTGAGCAGGATTGCCGGAACGAGCTTGCCGGAGCCAGAGCCCCCGCCCGACGACACTGCTCCCGTCGCCAGCGGCTTCAGCTGCTTCCCCGAGACTTGCAGCGTGAGCACCATCCTCCCCAACCCCTGTGGGAGCTCCCTAGGCCGTCGGCTTGCACTCTACCGGGTCCTGGTGGTCAGCCGATAGTCGGCCATGGCGGCCGTCCGCCGGTGACGCGGTTGCGATAGGAAGAAGACAGTAGAGCGCGAGTTCGTGGTAGAGAGGGGTCCGCGGAGGTGAGGCGGAGCTGGTGCGCGCGCACGCGGGGGCCAGGGACCTCGCTAGCGGCCGCCGGAGCTGCGGCAGCGCCGCCGTGCGCGTAGGAGACGCAGCTGACAGGCGGGGTCGTCCTGTCAGCGTCTCGCTGGAAGGAAGGGAGGGGGGGGGCTGACGAGCAGGCCCCGCTTGTCAGCGACCGCGCGGAGAGGAGGCGGAGTGCGCAGCGTCCGTGCGGGCCGAGCCGAAGCGGGCCGGCCTGCGGGCCGAAATCCGGCCACCCGCTGCAGTGTCTTGTTTTTTTTTCTTTTATGCAGTTTTTGTTTTATATTTGAATTTGGGTATTAAATTGTGTGATGATCCAAAAATAATGAGAATTTTTGTATAAACTCTCTGAAATATGTAGGATCCAAGAAAAATACTAGGTTCTGATTTCTAATAGTTTGCAAGGATACAAAAATTGACCCTTTTAATTAGCAAATAAAACTTGTATGATTTTTAATAATTTATTTGTATGTCCAAAAATCACCAAAAATTGTGGGGAGCCTCTGAATATTATTCCCTGGCTCCACACAAAATTTGGTGGCATTTGGATTATGTTTGAGTAAAATATTAATAAACCCTTATTTAGTACTTAAGTAATAATTCCAAAATAATTAAACAATAATTAATTAAATCCTCATGATTAGGGTTGAGTGATTTTGAGATTGTGTAATGACCTGAGGTCATTAACCCTAATGACCTTTGGCATTTGATTATTATTTAGCCTTAATGCTTAAGTACTGTCATTAGTAGTTAATTAAGAATTAATTAAGGTAAATAGGATTAATAATTAGTTAATTCAGGATAATTAGGAATTAAAAGGAGTTTTAATTTACTGATGCAATCTCTTGGGTAAAAACAGTAAATTGTAAACAACTTTATTTAGTGACAACTCTGTATTGCATTAAAAAGGCAAATCGTACTTAATTCGGTCCATCTTGCATAATTGCCATACGCATATCATAAGCATTCATCATTTTGCGTATAGTGTCCGTGACCGAAGGAGCGCCCGTTGAACCGAACCCCGAGGTCGGTGCTCCGTTCGAGGAAGTCGGATCCGAGACTTGGGAAGTCTCCGAGGGTCCCTCTCTGCCCTGCAACCAAGGCAAGCCCCGGATGCATTAACCCCTCCTTGAATGTTTTGAATCTTTTATCACTTGTAAATCGAAAATGCTGCATTATGTAGTTAAGAATTGGGTTAACCTACTTGCTGCATTTACTACCTTGATATCTGTTATCCTGTCCTTGACACCTGTTTATTTTAAAACTGCGTAGCAATGCTTAGCCCTGCTACTAGATAGGTTTTTAAACAAGAAAGTTTGAAGGGTTGTTGTGGGATACACTTATGATCAATGATGTTTTAAGTTGAGACCGGTCGGTGGACTTGCTCTAAGAATGGAGTCTTAAAGTAGTGTCTCCGACTGTGTCGATTAAGGACCGTTCCGTTGATGGCCTGCTGGGTTGAGAATTTATAGTACTAGCCACTTGCCTCCGGTAAGCCCAGTCTTGTGATCCCCCGACGCGAACAGCTACTCGCGCACTGGGAGTGGAAAGATGGCGAGAGTAGTGTGTACCCACCTTACGGATCTGAGATGACCGGAAAACATCTAGATCGGCTGTAGGATGGTGGAGTACTGTGCTCTCGGGTGCCGCGAACCTGGTCAGATTTGGGGAGAGCTTGATTTAGGTTGACATATGCAAGATTTAGTTCTACATATGTCGGGTGGTTAGGAACTCCAGCTGGATTGCTAAGCGATTCGAATCGTCGTTGCTCCCCGATTGGGAGACTCAATTCCTTCGACCCTCATCGTAGTTAAATATGCAACTAAGTGATAAAATGAGAAAAGGGAAAATGTCTCATGAGGTTCGGATCCCAATTCCCGGACTCATAGCGACATGAAGCTATGACCATCAATAAATAATACTTAATGATAGGACTAGGAACTCACGGATTCGTCTGTGGGGAACAACCAGATAGACTATCCTCGAATTCCTCTGCCTCTGTGAGGGAGGAATTCGGGGTAAAACTTGAAAATAAGGATGCACTACTAGTAAGCTTTTACGCAAAACACTTTGGCTCCTTGCTCAGCCACCCCTTGTCTACCCTAAGCCTGCATCCCTAAATTCTCCTCTTTTCCCGTCGGATAAGTCTTGTTGAGTACTCCCGTACTCAGGGTTTCAATACCCCTGTTGCAGGTGAAGCTCAGGAGCCGACTTGTTTCGGACCCTGTTGTGTGACCGTCGTTGAGGTTGACGACGAAGAAGAGTGAGCGCGACCCATGGGCAGGGTCTGTAAATTTGTTCTGTCTGTACTAAAGTTTCAGTTGCTCTGCTGGACCAGGCTTGTAATAACACTCTACTATTTGGAAGAACTCCTTTTATAAATTAAGTTATGTAATACTTCCGCTGTTTTACTCTGAAATATTATTTTGGTCTTGTGTCGTTGAGTTACTGCTTTATCTTCGCAACGAATGATCCTGGTGTTAAGGTGGCCACTTGCTATTCTGTAAGGGCGAGAAGAAACAGTTCTCGTTGTTTGACCATTACCAGTGGTCAGGACGAGCCAGCTTGGTACGCCACAGGTAGCAGTGGAATGAGCGCCCAGCAATGCTCATCGGACTTCTAAAGTGGGAGGACTCCCGGCATCACCGTCAGAGGTCCTTAGGACAATGGCAGGTGTCGGTGGGCCCAAACACTTAGGAGGTTCTGCCACAGCTGGTATCAGAGCATTCGTTGCCAAGATGGCTGCTGAACCTTTTGAAAAACTTCAAAAATTCGTTTGGAACTAATATTATGAACCTGCCTATTTTGAGTCCAAGTGCTTAGTCCTAATCTACCCCTGTCTATAGGCTTTCTTAGAATTTTTGAAGTGGTATGGAGGAGCAACCTAAAGTATTGCCCTATGTTGTAAAAATTTAAGGTACTGTTGTTACGAATTGTTAGTAGGAATTGTAAGTTCGTGCATGCATCATGATGTATTAACTGGTTAAGTTCCTTCCTCCTTGTTGGGTTGGGTGAATAGAATCAATCCTATTCTTGCTAACCTTTAAGGTCTCTCTTATTCATCTAAACTTACCTTCTACAGGATGGCTCGTCAGAAGCAGACCCCGCGTAAGCGGACTGGTCCAAAAGGAGTTCCCCGACATCAGCTAGCTCCACGCAGTGATCAAGCCAGTAGTAGCCGTTCACCGCCTCAGCAGGAGGTGGACAGGTTGTCCGCCGAGTTGACTGAGGTGATGAGAGAGAGAATGTACAATGTTATGGAGATTGGCAAACTTAAAGCTCAACTGGCCAAAGAAAAACGAGCTACAGAAAATTGTGAAGCTATGTTGTCCCGGATGGTGGAGGAGCGGAATGCAGCCATTGCCCGAGAGGAAGAAGCTAGGAGCACCCATAGGCATGAGCTAACTAGGATGAACGCAAAGTTGGGCAAGGCAAAGTATCTTAAGGATTTGTATGTGAAGATGGCGGCCACGGTCACCGCACAACGGGATGTCGCGTGGCAACGAGAGGACCAGCTCCAGCTGGAGAAACTGGAGCTGGCACATCACTTGGATACAGTCAATGACTTGGCTATGCAGTATCGTGATATTGCATTTAATCTGTATCATCAACTCCATCCACCTCCCGGCGAAGGAGAAATGGATACGGATGGCGAGCTGGCAGACGATGGAGAACCCGATCCAGGCCTCAGTGATGGAGAGGAGTCCGACCCCGATGACCACAACCCAGGGGGTAATCAAGATGATGGCAATGACGACCCGGGCTACAGCTCTGGCCACACCGATTAGTTCGGTGAAACCGAGGGCAACGTCGTTGTAGGGGTCTTAGCTTGCCGTAGTGGGGTTCGGGTTTGTGCTATAAGTTCTCTTTTGGTTTGAAAAGTTGTACTTGTTTACTCTTGGTGTGTATCTAACTAATGTTTAATAAGCGAATGGAAGAATGTAAGATATGTTCTGTGTTATGAATTTTACGTGGTAACAGGTATCTATGATTCTTGTAACAGATGCCGATGCGTACTCGCGGATCCGATGGAGCTGGGACATCCCAGGGAGGGGATGATATCCCCAACCCTCCACCTGCTCCACCTTCTTTGGCTGACGCCATTGCTGTCTTGCTAAGTGCCACAACTGACAATGCTCGCTTGCTGCGCGAGCTAGCACAGCGTCAAACACACTCTGCTCCAAACATCAGAGCACCGCGTAACGGGGACGGAGAGGCTCGGTATGTGGACTTTACCGAGACCAGGCCCCCGGTGTTCACTAAGGCCGATGAGCCTTTAGAAGCGGATGACTGGCTCCGAACCATGGAGCATAAGTTCAGTTTGATTCAGTGTTCAGAAACTCAGAAACCCTTATTTGCAGCTCAGCAGCTTCGGGGAGCTGCAGGTGCCTGGTGGGAGAACTTCTTAGCTATTCAAGCTCCCGGACACCAAGTTACCTGGACCGAGTTTAGGGACGCGTTCCGCGCCCACTACATCCCCGAAGGGCTCATGGCCATGAAGGCCGAAGAGTTTCTCGCCTTGCAGCAAGGCGATAAAAGTGTTATGGAATACGTGGCAAGGTTTAATCATCTCTCTCAATATGCCACGGATCATGTGAACACTGACAGAAAGAGGAAAGCCTGTTTCATGCGTGGTCTAAATACTAAACTTCAGACCATGATGACCACTTGCCAAAATGCTACTTTCTATGAGGCGGTAAATATTGCTATCGCCTCAGAGGAGAAGAATAGGAAACATAAGGAAGCCAAGAAGAAGGCTGCTTCCTCTTCTTTCTCTGGTCGCGGTCAAAAGCGCCAGAGGATCATTTATCATCCACAGGGCCACGGACGTATCCAAACGCCGTTACCTTATCGTGGTCCTTTCTCCCCTCCACAGTACAGACCCGGGCAGCAGGTATATTCTCGACCTACTGCCATCGCTTTTGCACCACGCCAGCCGAACGCCCCGGGTGTTCGCCCTACTGCTCCGCCCAGCCACAATTACCCTTGCTTCAATTGTGGTAAACCTGGGCATTTCTCGAAAGAGTGCCCTTTTCCCCGTCAAACTAACCCTACCTTTCCAAGGCCACCTATGGGCCAACCCCAGCCAGGTCAGTTCAGAACTGGGGTTCAAAAAGGGCAACAGGTACAGAAAGGTAGACCGGTAAAGAAGACAGGGCAAGTCTTCCATACTGAAGTGGAGACAATTCCAGAGGGTGAACCAGTGATGATGGGTACGTTTCCTGTTGCGAAGCATCCTGCTTTAATGCTCTTTGATTCTGGTGCATCTCATACATTTATCAATCGCACCTTTGTGTTAAAGCATGGCATACCCATTGGGGAAACACAAGATCATTTTTATATACAGTCGCCAGGAGGACGGCTGATGTCTAAAGAAATGGTTCACCAAGTACCCATCGAATTTGGTGGGCACAATTTTCCTACTAGTATGATTGTTCTTAAGGACCAAGAAATTGATGTCATTTTAGGCATGAACTGGATGGCGCAACGAGGGGTTGTGCTAGACACTTTGCACCGAACCATTAAAATCCCATTGCCCAATGAGAGTTCTTATTTGCTAATCCAATTAGTTACTCCCAAACGGACAATTGGGCAAGTTCATGCCGCTAATGTGTCTGAAGTTGAAGATATCCCGGTAGTTCGAGATTTCCCGGATGTATTTCCTGAAGACTTACCAGGTCTGCCTCCGGACCGGGATGTACAATTCAGTATAGAATTGAAACCAGGAACGGCCCCAATATCTCGAAGGGCCTACAGAATGGCACCGAAAGAGCTGGCCGAATTAAAAGCCCAATTACAAGAGTTGTTGCAGAAGGGTTTTATTCAGCCCAGTTCTTCTCCATGGGGTTGCCCAGCCTTGTTTGTGAAGAAGAAAGATCAGACATTAAGGCTGTGTGTCGACTATCGTCCTCTAAATGAGGTGACGATTAAGAACAAGTACCCTTTGCCCCGCATTGACTTATTGTTTGACCAGCTAGCTGGGGCCAAAGTGTTCTCAAAAATTGATTTGAGATCAGGGTACCACCAAATTAAAATTAGGCCGGAAGATGTACCCAAGACAGCTTTTACAACCCGTTATGGGCTGTATGAATACTTGGTGATGTCGTTTGGGTTGACCAACGCACCGGCCCATTTTATGTACCTGATGAACTCTGTCTTCATGCCAGAACTTGACAAATTTGTGGTCGTCTTCATCGATGACATTTTGATTTACTCCAAAACTAAGAAGGAACATGCTGAACACTTGAGAATCGTGCTGACCCGTCTCAGGGAGCATCAGCTATATGCCAAGTTCAGCAAATGTGAGTTCTGGCTGGACAAAGTCCATTTCCTGGGTCATGTATTATCAGCGGAAGGAGTCGCTGTAGACCCAGGCAAGGTAGAAGATGTGTTGAATTGGAAACCCCCGACTACGGTACATGAGGTCCGTAGTTTTCTGGGCATGGCGGGATATTACCGTCGTTTTATCCCAGACTTTTCCAGAGTCGCCAAACCAATCACAACCTTGCTCAAAAGTCAAACAAAATTTGTTTGGTCACCCCAATGTGAGCAAGCTTTTCAGACTCTGAAAAGGTTGTTGACAACTGCACCTGTCTTAGCCCAGCCAAATATTGAAAAACCCTTTGATGTATATTGTGACGCATCAGGAATCGGATTAGGCTGTGTGCTGATGCAGGGGGGTCGCGTAATTGCATATGCTTCCAGACAACTCAAACCTCATGAAGAGAATTACCCGACCCATGATCTCGAACTAGCCGCCGTGGTACACGCATTAAAGATCTGGCGTCATTATTTGTTGGGAAACACATGTCATCTATATACAGATCACAAAAGCTTGAAGTATATCTTTACTCAAGCTGAGCTTAATATGCGCCAGCGAAGGTGGCTAGAACTAATTAAAGATTACGACCTTGAGGTGCATTATCACCCTGGTAAGGCAAATATAGTAGCGGATGCCCTCAGTCGTAAGGCTCACTGTAATTGCTTAACAGTGACGCCTAGGGATATAACTTTGTGCCAAGAGCTAGAGAACTTGGGAATAGAAATGATTTCCCAAGGAAGCCTTTCCAATTTAAAGATTGATTTCAATCTCGAGGCTCAAATCATAAAGGCACAAAAAGAAAACAAAGGCATGAGACATCTTAAAGAGAAGATTTTTAATAGAGCACCCACAGACTTTAAGGTGGATGATGTAGGAGTAATCTGGTTCAAGAACCGGTTAGTGGTTCCAAAGGTACCTGAGCTACGTCAGCAAATCCTAGATGAAGCTCATACCACGAGGTATTCTATTCATCCGGGAAGCAATAAGATGTATCAGGACCTGAAGCAAAGGTTTTGGTGGACAAAAATGAAGATAGAAATAGCTCGCTATGTGGCCCAATGTGACACCTGTCGAAAGGTCAAAGCCATTCATCTCAAATCCGCTGGGGAGTTGCAACCTTTGCCTATCCCCGCATGGAAATGGGATGACATAAGTATGGATTTCATAGTAGGATTGCCCAAGACGGCCAAGGGCTTTGATTCCATTTGGGTCATAGTAGATCGTCTCACCAAAACAGCACATTTTCTACCGGTAAAGCTATTGTATCCTGCCTCCACCTATGCTAAGATTTATTTCGACCGTATCCTAAGTCTGCATGGGGTGCCAAAAACAATAGTGTCAGATAGAGGCACACAATTTGTCTCCCAATTCTGGAAATGTTTACATGAGTCCTTGGGCACTAAGCTTTTATACAGCACAGCCTACCACCCTCAAACCGGTGGGCAAACTGAAAGGGTAAATCAAACCCTAGAAGATCTATTAAGATCTTATGCCCTGAATTTTCCAGATAAGTGGGATGACTGCTTGCCTCTAGCAGAATTCTCCTACAATAATAGCTATCAAGAGAGTATCAAAATGGCTCCCTTTGAGGCACTGTATGGTCGCCGATGTCGAACTCCGTTACACTGGTCAGAACCTGGAGAAAGATGGTTCTTCGGAGTTGACTTAGTGAAAGAGACTGAGAACAAAGTGAAACAAATCCAAAATAACTTGAAAGTTGCTCAGTCCCGACAGAAAAGTTACGCTGATAAAAGACGTCGACCATTAAAGTTCGCCAAAGGTGATCATGTGTATTTAAAAGTATCCCCAATGAAAGGAGTAAATCGTTTTGGTGTTAAAGGCAAGTTAGCGCCTCGTTACATTGGTCCATTTCCAATTATTGACCGATGTGGGCAGGTCGCTTACCGCCTTAAACTGCCCGAACGATTATCCGGGGTACATAATGTGTTCCATGTGTCTCAACTGAAAAAGTGTCTTCGGGTACCAGATCGAGTTCAAGATATTGAAGATGTAAAGCTTGAACCAGATCTAACTTATTCGGAATATCCTATCCGAGTACTGGATCAAAAAGCTAGAGTTACTCGAAGGACAACCACCAAATGGTATAAGGTACAATGGAGCCAACACTCTGAGGAAGAAGCCACCTGGGAATCTGAAGATTACTTGCTAGAGAATTTTCCTGAATTCTATGCATCTCTTCAGGACCATATATGATAACCAGAGGATGTACTCCAGTGAAGAAACAGAGTCGCCAAAGCCATGTACTTAATGTACATATATGCATATAATGAAGTATTTTCCCCAACCCCTTGCCTTATGGAAAAGTTGAAGATGAAAGAATTTTGACAAATTTCCTTTTCCATTACTTACCCTAAGGTTTTAAATCTTGGGGACGAGATTTCTTTAAGGGGGAAGGGCTGTAACATCTTTGATGTTACGGTTACTAACAACGGATCATGTCATCATGAGCATTGCAAAGCATAATTGTTAAAGCACATTAGTATGCATCAATTTAAAATAAGTTTACTTTGATTGCTTGAGCTTAGGGAAGTAGAGTGTGCTTCTGTGGTGTGTTGTTGCTTGTGTGATTGCTAAAACCCTAGGGTGGAAGTTTTCCGAAAAGCTAAGGGGGGGAAACCCTGATTTCTGGATCCTAGATTTGTCCCCTTTTACATAAGTCAAAAACTAAGCAAAATTTGAGGTTGAGTTCAAAAGCAAAGTTGTAGCTCTTGGCAAGATGTACAACTTTGGTGTTTTGAGTTTTTGAAGTTTCAACACAAAATTCAAAGTAATTTTGAAAATACAGATTTCCAGAAAGTGTCCCCTTTTCCAACTTAAAAGCCCAATTCAAAATCCATTTGGAATTTTGAAAAGTGGTCAACATGAAAGTTGTAGAGCACAAAAAGTTGAGCAACTTTCATGTTGGGAGTTTTTCAAGTTGTTATACAAAATCAAAAGTAATTTTGGAAATTCTGTTTTGCCCCAATTCAAAAATTTGGAATTTCTTTGGTTTGAGTTTGATTTTCAAACTGTCTGGCAAAATTAATCTATTTCCAGTGAGAATCAGCTTGGGACACCTAAATATGATTTGTAGCTTGCAAAATTTGGCACAACTTTTGTTTTGGTGGAAATTGGGCTTTAGTTCAAATTTTGGCTGAATTTCGCAAGGGGACAAAAGGGGGAAGATAGGGGTTGCTACAGTGATCCGATAGGGATCACCGGCTCCCTGTCCAGCGCGGCTGCCGCGCGAGCAGCGCCGCGCGCATGCGTGAGTGCACGCAGCTGCTTGCTGCCAGGGTCGCCAGGCGACGTGGATGCCTCGGGCTTGCTTTCCCCTCCACTTGAGCGCAGCGTGGATGACGCCGTGCTTTCCCTCCGTCCTGAGCCAAGGAACCCGACGAGCCTTTCTCTTCCAAATTCGCCCTAACCACTCCTTCCCGAGCCAAATTGAGCAACCCAGTGTCTTCGCCATCTCCTTGCGGAACCAGAGCACCCCCAAGCTCACGCCCTAACCCCCTCAAACGCCAGAGCTCCTCCCTCTTCTCCAACTCCGGCCGAGACCGCCGCCGCGGAGTTCTTCCCGTGGCCACGGTGTTCCAGTGAGTATCACACCCCACGGGCGACTGTTTCACGTTCTTTTCGTGCCCCGGTCGCTCATGCGCTCGCTCCCTCTCTGTGATTGTGAGCAGGATTGCCGGAACGAGCTTGCCGGAGCCAGAGCCCCCGCCCGACGACACTGCTCCCGTCGCCAGCGGCTTCAGCTGCTTCCCCGAGACTTGCAGCGTGAGCACCATCCTCCCCAACCCCTGTGGGAGCTCCCTAGGCCGTCGGCTTGCACTCTACCGGGTCCTGGTGGTCAGCCGATAGTCGGCCATGGCGGCCGTCCGCCGGTGACGCGGTTGCGATAGGAAGAAGACAGTAGAGCGCGAGTTCGTGGTAGAGAGGGGTCCGCGGAGGTGAGGCGGAGCTGGTGCGCGCGCACGCGGGGGCCAGGGACCTCGCTAGCGGCCGCCGGAGCTGCGGCAGCGCCGCCGTGCGCGTAGGAGACGCAGCTGACAGGCGGGGTCGTCCTGTCAGCGTCTCGCTGGAAGGAAGGGAGGGGGGGCTGACGAGCAGGCCCCGCTTGTCAGCGACCGCGCGGAGAGGAGGCGGAGTGCGCAGCGTCCGTGCGGGCCGAGCCGAAGCGGGCCGGCCTGCGGGCCGAAATCCGGCCACCCGCTGCAGTGTCTTGTTTTTTTTTCTTTTATGCAGTTTTTGTTTTATATTTGAATTTGGGTATTAAATTGTGTGATGATCCAAAAATAATGAGAATTTTTGTATAAACTCTCTGAAATATGTAGGATCCAAGAAAAATACTAGGTTCTGATTTCTAATAGTTTGCAAGGATACAAAAATTGACCCTTTTAATTAGCAAATAAAACTTGTATGATTTTTAATAATTTATTTGTATGTCCAAAAATCACCAAAAATTGTGGGGAGCCTCTGAATATTATTCCCTGGCTCCACACAAAATTTGGTGGCATTTGGATTATGTTTGAGTAAAATATTAATAAACCCTTATTTAGTACTTAAGTAATAATTCCAAAATAATTAAACAATAATTAATTAAATCCTCATGATTAGGGTTGAGTGATTTTGAGATTGTGTAATGACCTGAGGTCATTAACCCTAATGACCTTTGGCATTTGATTATTATTTAGCCTTAATGCTTAAGTACTGTCATTAGTAGTTAATTAAGAATTAATTAAGGTAAATAGGATTAATAATTAGTTAATTCAGGATAATTAGGAATTAAAAGGAGTTTTAATTTACTGATGCAATCTCTTGGGTAAAAACAGTAAATTGTAAACAACTTTATTTAGTGACAACTCTGTATTGCATTAAAAAGGCAAATCGTACTTAATTCGGTCCATCTTGCATAATTGCCATACGCATATCATAAGCATTCATCATTTTGCGTATAGTGTCCGTGACCGAAGGAGCGCCCGTTGAACCGAACCCCGAGGTCGGTGCTCCGTTCGAGGAAGTCGGATCCGAGACTTGGGAAGTCTCCGAGGGTCCTTCTCTGCCCTGCAACCAAGGCAAGCCCCGGATGCATTAACCCCTCCTTGAATGTTTTGAATCTTTTATCACTTGTAAATCGAAAATGCTGCATTATGTAGTTAAGAATTGGGTTAACCTACTTGCTGCATTTACTACCTTGATATCTGTTATCCTGTCCTTGACACCTGTTTATTTTAAAACTGCGTAGCAATGCTTAGCCCTGCTACTAGATAGGTTTTTAAACAAGAAAGTTTGAAGGGTTGTTGTGGGATACACTTATGATCAATGATGTTTTAAGTTGAGACCGGTCGGTGGACTTGCTCTAAGAATGGAGTCTTAAAGTAGTGTCTCCGACTGTGTCGATTAAGGACCGTTCCGTTGATGGCCTGCTGGGTTGAGAATTTATAGTACTAGCCACTTGCCTCCGGTAAGCCCAGTCTTGTGATCCCCTGACGCGAACAGCTACTCGCGCACTGGGAGTGGAAAGATGGCGAGAGTAGTGTGTACCCACCTTACGGATCTGAGATGACCGGAAAACATCTAGATCGGCTGTAGGATGGTGGAGTACTGTGCTCTCGGGTGCCGCGAACCTGGTCAGATTTGGGGAGAGCTTGATTTAGGTTGACATATGCAAGATTTAGTTCTACATATGTCGGGTGGTTAGGAACTCCAGCTGGATTGCTAAGCGATTCGAATCGTCGTTGCTCCCCGATTGGGAGACTCAATTCCTTCGACCCTCATCGTAGTTAAATATGCAACTAAGTGATAAAATGAGAAAAGGGAAAATGTCTCATGAGGTTCGGATCCCAATTCCCGGACTCATAGCGACATGAAGCTATGACCATCAATAAATAATACTTAATGATAGGACTAGGAACTCACGGATTCGTCTGTGGGGAACAACCAGATAGACTATCCTCGAATTCCTCTGCCTCTGTGAGGGAGGAATTCGGGGTAAAACTTGAAAATAAGGATGCACTACTAGTAAGCTTTTACGCAAAACACTTTGGCTCCTTGCTCAGCCACCCCTTGTCTACCCTAAGCCTGCATGCCTAAATTCTCCTCTTTTCCCGTCGGATAAGTCTTGTTGAGTACTCCCGTACTCAGGGTTTCAATACCCCTGTTGCAGGTGGAGCTCAGGAGCCGACTTGTTTCGGACCCTGTTGTGTGACCGTCGTTGAGGTTGACGACGAAGAAGAGTGAGCGCGACCCATGGGCAGGGTCTGTAAATTTGTTCTGTCTGTACTAAAGTTTCAGTTGCTCCGCTGGACCAGGCTTGTAATAACACTCTACTATTTGGAAGAACTCCTTTTATAAATTAAGTTATGTAATACTTCCGCTGTTTTACTCTGAAATATTATTTTGGTCTTGTGTCGTTGAGTTACTGCTTTATCTTCGCAACGAATGATCCTGGTGTTAAGGTGGCCACTTGCTATTCTGTAAGGGCGAGAAGAAACAGTTCTCGTTGTTTGACCATTACCAGTGGTCAGGACGAGCCAGCTTGGTACGCCACAGGTAGCAGTGGAATGAGCGCCCAGCAATGCTCATCGGACTTCTAAAGTGGGAGGACTCCCGGCATCACCGTCAGAGGTCCTTAGGACAATGGCAGGTGTCGGTGGGCCCAAACACTTAGGAGGTTCTGCCACAAGAATCCCCGAAGATTTCAACAGCGTCAGCATGAACTTCTTTTAACAACTCCAACCCCTTGATTAAAGCTTGATATTCGGCTTGATTATTTGTTGACGTGGCAAAGAGAACTCATACTTCCTTCCCTGAGGGAAAATTAACACTATGCCGATTCCTGCCCCCCGGTCACATGTGGATCCATCAAAGAAGAGCATCCAAGGTACAATTTCCAAAGTTTCCACTGTACCACGATGTTGAGTCACAAAATCGGCTATGATTTGTCCTTTAACCGCCTTAGCCGATTCGTACCGCAGATCGAGTTCTGACAGTGCCAAAATCCACTTACCGATTCTGCCACTCATAATCAGCATAGATAGCATATATCGGACCACATCATCTTTGCATATAACAGTACATTCGGCCGATAATAAATAGTGCCTCAACTTAATGCATGAGAAATATAGGCATAAACATAATTTTTCAATGGACGAATACCTGGTCTCAGCATCAATCAATCTTCTAGATAAATAGTAAATCACACGCTCCTTCCCTTCAAATTCTTGAATCAAAGCCGAACCGATGACCATCCCATCGGTAGATAAATATAATCTGAATGGCTTTCGTTGCTGAGGTGGAATTAAGACTGGAGGATTTGTTAAATAATTCTTGATTTCATCCAACGCTAACTGTTGCTCTCTTCCCCATATAA
Organism: Sorghum bicolor; assembly: GCF_000003195.3. Lineage (NCBI taxonomy): Eukaryota > Viridiplantae > Streptophyta > Magnoliopsida > Poales > Poaceae > Sorghum > Sorghum bicolor. Next base: position 37,255,215 of record NC_012873.2, read on the forward strand.
ATTCTTGATCGGCTTTTAATTTAAGTAAAGGACTAAAAGCACGAATTTTACCAGACAAATTAGAAATAAACCGCCTGATAAAATTGACTTTGCCGATCAGAGATTGGAGCTCAGTTTTGTTGGTAGGAGCAACTATCTTGTTGATAGCTTTGATAGATCTTCTGCCAATTTCAATTCCCCTTTGATGCACCATGAAACCAAAAAATTGCCCTGCCGATACGCCAAATGCACACTTGTAAGGGTTCATTTTTAAACCATGTTTCCTTGTACATTCTAACACTTTTCGTAGATCGGCAAGATGCTTTGAGAAATCTCCAGACTTAACCACCACATCATCAATATAAATTTCTACCAGCTTGCCGATGAACTCATGAAAAATAAAATTCATAGCCCTTTGATAGGTAGCACCAGCATTTTTCAAACCAAAAGTCATGACTATCCATTCAAATAACCCAACATGACCAGGACATCTAAATGCAGTCTTTGGAATATCTTCTTCAGCCATCAATACTTGATTATATCCTACATTACCATCCATGAAGCTTATGATCCGATGCCCAGCCGCAGCATCAACTAGTAAATCGGCAACCGGCATTGGGTAACCATCCATCGGCGTAGCTTTATTGAGATTCCTAAAATCAATACAAACTCGAAGCTTTCCATTTTTCTTGTAAACTGGAACAACATTGGAAATCCACTCGGCATACCGACACTACCGAATAAATTTAGCTTCGATAAGTTTGGTTATTTCGGCCTTAATATCAGGAAGAATATTAGGATTACATCGGCGAGCTAGCTGTTGATGTGGCCGAAATCCAGATTTGATGGGCAACCGATGTTCAACAATAGATCGGTCTAAACCAGGCATCTCGGTATAATCCCAAGCAAAGCAATCTTTATATTCCTTTAACAAATCAATCAACTATTGCTTACACTCAGAATTTAACTTAGCACTAATAAAAGTAGGTCTAGGCTTATCACCATTACCTATATCTACCTCCACTAAATCATCAGCCGATGTAAACCCCTGGCCTAATTTTCCATCATCGGCGAACCTATCCATTAAAACTCTTCATCAGAACCGACTGCTTGGATCGGTGGAATTTCATAATCGGCAACTTTGAGGAATTCTTTCTCCCAAATCTCCCCTTAGATACACCTGGTCCTTTCATAAGTGTTTGCTTCTGTCGATGCGATGACATAAGAAGAATGTCCCGGGACAATCTCAATCTTGTCACCTACCCACTAGACTAAGCATTGGTGCATTGTTGATGGGATGCAACAATTGGCATGGATCTAGTCTCTCCCCAGTAGCAAATTGTAGGCACTTTTTCCACTGATCACGAAAAATGTTGTCGGCAAGGTTTTGCTGCCGATGGTCAACTCAACACATATTGCCCCTTTAACCGGAGACACATTTCCTTCAAAGTCCTTTAGCATCATATCCGTCTTGTTCAAATCCTGATCTCCTTTCCCAAGTCTCCGATAGACTACATACGGCATGATGTTAATAGCAGCCCCACCATCAATTAATATCTTGGTCATTGGCTGCCCATCAACTCTTCCTTTGACGAACAGAGCTTTAAGATGCTGCCTTTCATTGTCGGCAGGCTTTTCAAAGATAACCGTCATCGGATCCAGAGCCAACTGGGCTATCTAGTCGGAAAAATCCAGCTCCTCATCATCACTGGATGGCGCAAGGAACTCCATCGGCAACATAAATACCATGTTAACATCTGCCGATGGCCCTTTTCCCTTAGGATCCGGTTGCTGCTGATCTCCAGATTGGCCAGAATTCTCACCTTTGTTTAGCTCTTCTCGTCTTTCGCGCTGCAGCCTCCTTTTCTGTGTCCTAGTCAACCCCTCTGGACACCATGGAGGAAGTTGTGGCTGCCTTGCTGATGGGCGACGACTTTCCCTTGACTCCATCCGATAAGTATTAGCATCCCTACAAAATATGAACTCATCGGGAACTCGTGCATTGGCCATCTCTTCAAGCTCTTCCTGGTTCTTGGGAAAATATTCAACACGATCACCAAGTCTATCATACACACTAAGCCTGCCCCCCAGCCGATGATGAACTGAAGTCCTCCCCCTAATCGGTCTATCAAATCGCCGATCATCATTCTGATACTGCCGATTAGGTCTGTCATACCGATCAAAACCATTGCACTCAGGGCAATCCCCAACAGTTGGCAATTTGATTTTCTGTTCCCAGCAATGGATAAAGAACGGGAAGTTCCAATGATCTTTGTGCCGATTCCAATCCTGTCGGCGTCTTTCTTCTTCCCAACGATAATCCTCCTGCTGGCGCCGATACCGATCCTCACGTTGCTGCCAAGTCTCCCGATGCCTTCTATGAGTTATCACAATGCCAGATCGGGGAGGCCTTCCTGAGCTATTTCCTTCCTGGATCAAACCCTTTCCTTTGGCATCAGCAGCAGTAATTTGATGCTGAGGATCTACCGATGAACTTCTTTTAGCTGCTTCCGACGTCAAGACCTTGGTTTTTCCCTTAGCATCCAACATATTCGTTGGGAAATGATGTTGATCGATCTTCATCGGCTTCTGAGGTTTGGAATCATCAAACTTGATTCTCCCAGATTGTATAGCCGATTGCAGCTGTTGCCTAAAAACCTTGCACTCATTGGTGGTGTGAGAGGTTGCATTGTGCCATTTGCAATATTTCATCTTCTTTAATTCCTCAGCCGATGGAATTACATGATTGGGCGACAATTTGATTTGCCCTTCCTCAAGTAGAAAGTCAAATATCCTATCGGCCTTGGTAATGTCAAATGCAAACTTCTCTGGCTCCTTATGCCCAAAAGGGCAATACATCAGCTTTTTTTTCTTCACCCACTCTGCTAAGCCGATGACTAGCTCCTCATCAGAATCTGAGCTTGCTGCTTCATCGACAAATGATACCTTTTTATTCCATGCTCTCTTAGGCTCAAAAGGCTTAATATCTTGGTCAGAAATCCTTTGCACCAAGTGACTCAGACTTTCGAACTCTTGAGAAGCATACTTGTCTCTGATATGTGGCAACAATCCCTGAAAAGCCAAATCGGCAAGCTGCCGGACATCTAGAACCAGACTATAGCATTTATTCTTGACCTCCAATTCATCATTGTGTTGCTTCAACCTGACTAAATCGGTAATTTTCTTCTCATGAACTCTAGAGAAGAAGTATTTGTGGAACTGCTTCTCTAGATCGGCCCAAGTGATCACTGAGTTGGGAGGTAACGAAATAAACCAGGTAAAACCCGATCCAGACAAAGATGATGAAAATAGACGAACCCTCAATTCATCTCTGTTAGCAGCTTCCCCACACTGGATGATAAACCTATTAACATGCTCCATAGTCGATGTATCATCCTATCCAGAAAACTTAGTGAAGTCTGGTACCTTGTACCGATTTGGAAGTGGAATTAAATCGTATGCAGGAGGATACGGCGTCCGATAAGAATAAGTGTTGACTTTGGGCTTTATCCCAAATTGGTCTCTCATTACTTCAGCTATCTTATCGGCCCAATAAGCATCGGCGTCTTGCCGGTGAGGCGGTTGTGGATCTGGCACCTGTTGATATGCTTCCAGGTGTCTCTGAGGTGCACGATCCGCATGGAACATTGGGTTAATCATCTGACCACCAATCTGCTGACCAAGATTCATCGGCTGGTTGGCCAACCCTTGATTCTGAAACCCGGGTTGAATTTGACCTTGTTGAAACCCTGGAGCCTGATGATTCTGCTCAGTCATCTATGGAAAGACTAACTGTCCCGTCCATCCGCTGTTAGCATTCATCGGCATAAACCCTGCCGATGGCTGGAAATTGGGCATCATCATTGAATTGACATACCATGGCTGTGTCATAAACCTCTGTTGCGTCGGCATTGAATCTGCCGATGCGTTAGGCATCTAGAACATTGGAGCTTGAGAATTGCCAGTGTAAGGTCTTGCAGTAGTAGTTGTAGTATACTGGGGACTCTGATTCATCGGCAGATTTGGAGGTGCCGATGCCATAGGAGCCTTGCCTGAAAGTCAGCCACTTGAGAAGTTCCAGGAGTCTTCAACATCATCTCAGGGGGCATACCGTAACCCCACCAATTAGGAGGAACAGATCCGACATTGTTGATGCCAATAGATCTGTGGCCAACTTGATCTGCTCATCCGATGTTGATGGATTGGTCGCCATTGGTGTAGATTGCGCATTAGTGATCCCTAATGTGCTTGGAGGAACAGTAGTTTCTTTGTCCGCAGTGGTCGTAGTAGCCGATGGAGCTGTGAACACTGGTGATCCTGGCTGATGATAGGCAGGGCCCACATAATTTTGTGGCAGTTGTCCTTATTTAAAAGTTCTAGCCACGGCATTGAAAACCGTGTTGGACAGCACACCAGCTTGATTAATCAAGGCGCGGTTAATAGCATTGTCAACCATGTCTTGAAGTTTACCAGGATTGGCTTCAAAGGTAATTTGCCGAGGTGCCGACAATGCTTCCTTCTGGATCACCTCGCCACTCCTGTTGATGCTGAAGGATTCAAACATTGCTACTTGTAGTCCTCCATGGCTTTTGCAATAGCTTGCTTCTGCTCATCTCTGAGATTGGCTTCCGTCACGGGGATGGCGTTCTCCAAGTTGAACTCGGTATTCGCCATATTGATCTTGATCTTGAATCTGTCCCACCGGGCATGCCAAAAGATGTGTTGGTGCAAAACAGATCTGCAAACACAAAGGGCTAATACCCGATTCAAACGTTAAGGCGTGCCAGCCGATTTGACCTTACAATCGACAAAGGTGGTAACTCGACCACTTTGGTCCCGACAACAGCGATGGGCCCGGATGTCACGGCCAAGAGGTGATCACGCGGAACTTAAGAACACGCTGAGCTTAAGTCGACGAATTCCTAAGAACTCATAGTAAAAAGAAAATATGACGAAGTCGTCGAAAAAGTAGATGCTGGAATATGAGTAAAACTTGTGTTTGGTTGATTGATCGATAGATTCTCATTACATTGCTCTAGGGTCTACATTTATATCCCGTCCAAAGAGCTACAACCAGACACGACTAGGACTAGAATTCCAAACTAAACGGAATCCGTACACAAAACGAATTCTAATAACTAAGGAAAACATAAAACTACCCCCTTGTAGCCGACCGGGGCACCGCCACAGACCAATCGGCAACCTCTACGCGTTCCTTTAGTGCCATCGGCAGATCTCCTGTTGTGGCCATCGGCATTGATACTGGTTATCGACACGAACACATTGCCACCTCTGGACTTAGTCACATTCAGTTGTTTCCTCATCGGCAACTTCCTTCATCGGCAACTTATCTGTAGACTTGCTACCGTTGCTTCATCTGTCGATCTATACTTTACTATCCCCAGATACGCATCAAAAGATACGTGTCCAAAAATGGTGTCAACACAGGTATTTATAGTTCTCTCTTGAGGCATTAATGATGTTATGCCTCCTATAGCTAAAGGTATATATGGTAGAGCTTATAGGAGTGTCAATAACAAGGATAGGCATACTTGCAATGCATGTGTTGTAAAGTCTACTAATGGATCCATAGAGAATCGAGGCATAAAATCAAACTAAGATGTGCATGTGTATGGAATATGATGGATATGTGCATTTGTTGTATTTGTGGCTAATTTCTATTTGATTGGGAATAGCTCTCTATTGAAACTTTTCAGGAAATACATGGGCTATCTTTATTATTTATTTTTATTCAGGGAGGCAGGCATCTAGTACCCATTGTTTTGATTACTGAGACACTTGTGCATCTTTTACTCCCCCCTTTCTCTCTTTTCTTCTTTTTTTTGTTTTCTTTTCTTAGCCACATGCATTCTTTGAGTACAATAAATGAATCGAGAGATATAATCAGGACTTAGAGCATTAAAGACAGGGGTTATCCTATAGGGTGATTGTATATTTTTGTGTCCTCTCCCAGTGTAGGAGGAGAACATTTTATGATGAACATGTATGAAAATATGGTGAATGATTGCGATTATTCCTAAAGTAGGAAAAATGCATATGTGGACTGGAGTGTGCAAGTGTTTCTTGGTTTTAAAAGCATGACAAGACTCTCTCAAGGTATACAACACAGGTTGACTGAACTCAAAGCAAAGCAAGTAGCTTAAATGTGAAAAGGCTTTTTTAATCCTCTAAGATATTAATGCTGGCTTTGGTAGGAATTCACATTTGCCATACAAGAGCTCATCATAAATTTTGTTCTTTTATATAAACCTCAAGAACTTAGCAATGCTAGGAGTAAGATAAATAGCAGCTTGACCTTCATGAATCTTATCAATCCACTACCTAGACTTAGTGCAAGCGTATGCCTCCACAATTAAGATTCAGAATATATTCTCCAATTAAGACAACCCATTAGAACCAAGTAGATTTAAATTTGGCAGTTAGGTACTTGGTGAGCATTATAACAGAGAAACTATTCATCATCTCCAAGACAAATTTTATGTTCATCATTCTTTAATTAGCTCTAGCCAGCACTAACTTTATATTATACTCTAATATGTAAATGACTAAGTATTTGTTTTGTTTTAATTTATTATTTATCTGTTTATGGTTTTATATTAAATACCTGGTAAAAGACTCTATGACTTTATGGATCTTCATGTGCCCACATCTTTTTTTGGTATTTTATGAATATTTATATAAAGTAAATTAATAATCACCTAGGTGTAGTCACGTGATAACTAGGGGATGTTCCTCCCCCAAGCTAGATGGTTGCAATATACGATGTCGACGTCCTTCAGAGTGAGCTAGCTAGTAGCAAACCCGGTGGTTACCATTGATAGACTCTCTCCTAACTATGATATTCTTCCTGCATAAAATACTCCACAAAAAAGAAACGCAAAACTTGAGGCTCGAATTTAACAAAGGGTTAGCGATCAGCCAAAGATTAATTGATCTCCTTTATGAGCTAGTTTTCATGTTGTCTAATTTAAATAAGATTTCACTTTTCTCTTCTTTTTTAGAATTCTCTCTTTTTTTATGCCACCACAGTGGATATTCCTTCAGAAAATATCATAAGGTATCCACATGGGGCTTTGTGATACCATGAATAATGCAGTAAATATTTTTACCATTTTAAATTTTAGTATGTAAACAAAATGATACTACTAGATAAGTTACGAATGCATTAAATGAGATAATTACCATTCTAACCTTATGGCTAGGGTACGATATTTAAAGGCTATCGATAGGACTCAGACAGGGGGAAGCACTTACTCAGTGGGTTCATCGTCTCAGGTAACCTCAGTCAACACCTTGTTTCGTGGTGATGCATCACGTGTGTCTTCCTTCCATCTCGCTTCTGTCTCTTTTGCTTCTTTCTGCTCTAGCTCCAACTCTTCATCTTTGTTCTCCTCCCATGCTTCTAATCATGCTAGGATCTCCTCTTTCTCTTCCTTAGTGATTTGGTCCATCCACTTAGCTTCTTCTACCCACTCACTCCAGTGGGGTGCTCACGTGTTCTCTTCTCGCTCCGTGAAGCGATCTTCATATTTCACAATCTTGACAGGAAAGTATTCCCATCCGTAGTGGGGCTAGGCAGCCTGACGGTGGGCTTGGTGTCTTCTCCTGTTGCGTTGCTTCCAGAACTGCTCATGGTTAATTTGTGTTTTAAATTGACAGCGTACCTTTTCGGTAGGTAGGTTGAAGTGGATATGCCTGGATCCGATGTAGATGTTGGCATTGGCTGTGTAGAGGAATGGTCTTCCCAAGAGAATCGGGGAATCATCGTTTCTCTGCATGTCAAGAACTAAAAAATCTGCAGGTATATATTGTCCTTGAATTCTTACCATGACATGGTTGACCACTCCTTCAGGGAACCTAGTGATCGATCCACCATCTGCAGCTGAATACATGTTGGGTATAAAGGTAAATCAAATAACACATCGTATACCTATTTTGACATTATTTTGCAATCTGATCCAGTGTCATAGACGGTGTGGGCGAAGGTGGTGTTGTGGATTCAATGATTGGGACACCTGGATCACCTCTCTTGATTGGAAATGGCTTGGGTAGCATATGATCATTCTCTATGTTGAGAGTAGTGATCAATTGGGTTGTCTCTGCAGGTGCATGCTTGGTCCTCCTCCATCTTCTGTTGTTTCTATTGTTCTTATTTTTCAGCATTGGTTGCTGTTCTTGCTCTTTTTGTTGATGGAATTGCTTCGGGGCTGCAGGAGCTTTCAGGACACGGTTCTTGACTATGAATCTCTCTTTCTTGTCCTCGATGGATAGGACAATCTTGGTGTACTCTGCATAGATGATGGCTTTTGTCGTGAACAAGAATGGTCTGCGCAAAATGATGGGTGCCTTCTCATCTACTCCTATCTCCATGACCATGAAGTCAACTAGGACATATGATTTCCCCACTCTAATGACAACTTCTTCTAGTACTCCCTCGGGGTAGCAAATGGACTGAACTGCAAGCTGCAAATGCATATTTATGTACAACAGGGGATCATTTAATATTTTCTCATAAATTACCTTGGGCATGATATTGACACTTGCACTGAAATCAAAGATAGCCTCTGGAAAGCTGTGACATCCTATAGAGATAGGAATGACAGGTCTTCCAAGGTCTCCCATCTTCTCTAGTAGATATTGGTCAATCCACTATACATCTGCAGGCTCAATATGATATTGGGTTGCATTGTGAATCTCAAGAAGGTTAGCAGATTCTAAATCTTCTGGTTGGCGTGGAATCTTGCCTATCTAATAGAGGAATAGCAACAACTAATTGAGCTAATTATGATTCTAGCATTTTATTGAAACTATGCTGATTCTTTATGGCAGAAGCAAAAGTATCCATTCCAGTATGTATGTTTTCCAAAGTTTTCTCATTTGATGTTAGTTTCCTAGTCATTTGATCTAGTAGTTTGGATTGACTAGTAACTAATTCTCTCAAAGGCGGAAGGTTGTAATTATTAAAATTATTACATTGGTAATTACCTTGTCGAGCTTGTTGGTTCCACCCTTGATTTTATTGAGGATGATAGTAGGTGTTGTTGTTGATGAAGTTTACATCCTCTTGCAGTGTAGGGCAACTGATAGCTGAGTGATCGTAGTCTCCACATTCTTCACATGTCATATGGGAATCATTGATGTGCATGACTTCCTTCTTCTCTATGTCGAGCTTCTTCATGATGAGGTCTAGCTTGGTAGTGACCATGTCAGCTTCCTTGAGATGATAAATTCCTCCCCATTTCTTCTGAGGCTGAGTACGTTCTTCATTACATGTTGAATTTGAGGCCATCTTCTCAACAAGTGCTTTAGCGTTCGAGAGCTTAAGTGACCGGAAAGCTTCCTCAGCCGCAGCATTAATAGACTCACGGGTACTAAAGATGAGCTCATGATAGAAAGTCTACATTAACAGCCACTACTCTATCCCATGATGAGGACAATCTTCAATGTAATTCTATAATCTTTCTCATGCTTCAGTGAATGATTCATCACGTTGTTGTTGGAAACTTGCAATCTTCCCAAGCAGAGCATTGGCCTTGGCTGTAGGAAAGAATTTTGCCATGAAAGCAGTCGAGCGTAGGTCCCATGTATTGTATTTGTCTTTGTTGATGTAGAACCACCACTTGGCTTTCCCCAATAATGAGAATGGGAAAAGATGGAGTAAGATAGCATCTTTTGATACTCTTCTGATCATGAAGGTGCTGCAGATCTCTAGAAAGTGTTGTAAGTGTGCACTTGCATCTTCATGACCTTTTCCATAGAATTGGCTGGCTAGAACCATGATAATGAGTGTAGGCTTGAGCTCGAATCCATTCTCTCTAGTGTTGACTGCTTGTCTAGTCCAAATGTTTGCTATTTTCAGGGAAGCGAACTCTCGCAGTGTCTTCTCAGCCATGTTTTCAAACACAGGAGCTAGGTTTTCACCTAAATGCTCTTCTGCATGTTCTTCTACTTGTTCTTCAAATTCCTCTTCCAGTGTTGGAGCTGGCTCCTCTGAAGAGCTAGCTTGAGTAGCAGAGGGTGTTCTTGATGGTGACTCAAATTTGTCCTTTGCTTCTACAAACTTCTTTCTAAGGAGTTTCTCTGGATCATCAGTAAAATTTCTTGGAAGAGAAAAACCATTCATTCATCACCCTACATAAGATAAGAAAATGATAACTACGAAGGGTGTACCTGATTGGGTTAGAGATCAATTGATAATATGACTTTATCCATGTGTATATAGGTTATCAATATATCCTAAGTTTATTGTGCCTTCCCCGGCAACAGTGCCAAAAATGCTTATTGACATTTACTACAATCATTACAAAAAAGTAGAAATAACTCCTACCCCTAGCAACAATGCCAAAAATGCTCGGTATGTAATTAACTTGTCATTTAGCAACTAGCCACTTCTTAATTGCTAACATTCCTAAACATGAAGTAGGTTGTCATCACTAATTATAGTGCTAGGAAAGTATTATAGATTTACATGTACTAATGTGACTAGGCAGATATAAAAGATATGAATATAACATGATTTTAAACTAAATGGGTTCTGCATGCGGACAGATAATTATACTGTTGTAGCATTTTTCCTAGGGAGTTCATTTAGGTTGTCAATTTATATTTATACCACTGGGAAAGCTATGTAATAAACTATAATCTATTATATTGATAAGAGACTATAAAGGATGAATAAGTGATATTACCAATGTCATCTAATCTACTCATAACAGGTAGAGGTCACAAGATAAATATGGGTGATAGCATAATCATCAATTATCATAATTATGGATAATCCTCAGAGCATCTACTCGTCATAATCATAGTTAGCCATTGGATAAACTAGGGAGTTAGATCTAAGGTAATTCTGTAACTACATCAATAAATAACTTTCATTAGTGAAATTACATCTAGAAATCATTGTTAAGTTAACCGTACATCATAATCACATGTAAAGAGGCATGACACAAGGGTCACGTCCTTCGCGAGTGTGCCCATGCTAGTCCTACGTACGGAGGGTGGACTATAGAGGAACCAACACAGCTGTCACCTACATAGACTACCTCATGTCTCGGCACGTCAGGGTGCACTCACAGATAAACAAGACATCTAGACACCACGTCTACATATTGTCTACCATGTATCCAACGATCGATTAGGTAAACATTATACGAGCAATTTCATGAATTCAATAAGATCAAACCAACTATTCTAGACATATAATCAAAGTAGACAATAACGATTGCAATTAAGAACATATGAATCTATTAATAGTAAAGTCTCCCGAATATATATAATGAATACAATAAAGTAAGAACTAGATCTATTACCAAACTCTTGCGCTCTAGACCGACGCTAGGGCACCATATCCCGATGAAGAACTAGATCTCCTCTACTTCTAATCTAGCTAACTAAAACTAGGAAGTAGAAGGCTCTTGATGCTTGATGACTTGAGGCCTTGATGAATAATGAATTCAGCTCCTCCCAGGGGTTCTACACATGTATTTATAGTCCGTGAGATGCGCGTGCGCCGTAGGATCAAACCGACGTAACCAAGGGCCAAGATATATCAGGAGAGGCGGTGGACGAACATTCTAGAAGGGGGCCGCAACCATAACCCTAGTGCGGTGCCTGGCCCCATGGTGGTGCTGGCCGGCCCCACCTGGTGGCGGCCTGGCCCTCCATTGCTTCGGGTGTCTTCTAGATGGTTCCTAAGTCTTCCCGTGATGTTTCCCATAGCGGATAAGTTTCGTGTTTAAATTTTGCACTTGAATCCCTCTTTCCAGCTTTTCTAAAATAAACTCTAGAAAATAAAGAATATGCAAAACTTGTGGAAATTGTTAGTTAAAACTCTAGACTAGTGTGTTTTCATGTTTTCTTTTGGGTCTAATGTTCTAATGAAAGTTGTCTTTAACCACCGTCAACAGAAGCCTCTGCATATTTGTAGGGCTTGTGTTTGCTCAAGCTGTGTTGACCCTTAGGAACTCATCATATGGCTAAATCTTGGTATCAGACACCCACTCATGTTCACCATTTGCTGCTTCTTCTCTGGAAGTACGCACCACTCATATATATTTTATCTTCACTTATCTAAAAATGTTCCACTCTTACACTGAGAGTTAACACCAAAAATATTCCCCTTGTTCATTTACTAGCCATTTACCTCAAGTTCAATGCTCCAAGTTTCATTTTTCATTCCTCTACAAAATTTTTAAAATAAGAAAGTGATTGGGCTGCAAGAAAAAAATGTTGGACAAAATTCCCATACATATAAAAAAGTGAGAAAGAAAAAAAGATTTATGAGCCCAAGTGTTCAAAGTTAGAGGAATCATTCTCCAAATAAAGGAGCATTAGAATTATTTTGCACCCTTTCTCCTTCCACAAATATTCTCTCTGCTATCATTCACATATAAAACCACACATGCACAACCAATTGGTTATCTGATGACTTGATCTAGATCCATGGTTTGATCAGGCCCAATGCATTAGTTACCTCCACACCTATAAGCTCCATACTGTGGGGGTATAAACCCCTATACCCTTAAGGCTAGACTTAGGCCAGAAGATTTGTCCCATTACGAGACAGCTTGAGGCTTGATCCAACTACTTGGAGTTTCACGCAAGGAAACAAGATATCGTATTATCTATGGCAATTGTAACCGACTAGGATTAGTTTCCTGATTTGTAAACCTACCCTCTAGACTATATAAGGAGAGGCAAGGGACCCCCTTAGGTCAATTCAACACATCTCAAATCATACAATTAGATGCAGGACATAGGTATTATGCCCACACGGCAGCTGAATCTGGATAAAAACCTTGTCTGTGTCTTGTGTCACCATCGAGTTCATAGCTTGCGCACCTGAGTGCCGACTAGCTTTCATCGACAGTGGCATGCTAGGTAGGGGGTGTGCGTACACCTTTCCAAAAGAATAATATGGTCATCGTCCCCGCTTCCGCTTTCGTGGCAGTAGGCCTCATGTTCACAGTCGGTCAGATCGCCTAGAGGACTCTCGTCGGCGGCCTCATGACCATGGTTTGAAAAGAAATCCAGATCCAATCTGTGGTGACATCGGCGGTGGCCCTCTGTTGGGCATTCTTAACGTCACTACCAAAAGTAGACTTAGTTTTCTAATTCTGATAACGACGCCAAAAATGCCAAACCTATCCCTCATGCCACTTAAGCCAAGTTGTCATCCCCAGCATGACATGAGAGACGCGGTATTGAAATATGCAATTGCTCTTCTAAATGAATAATAAACGAGATCTGCAAGCGCACATATTAATACCGATGTAGCATTTTAAACGGGAAGTATTCTAGGTATCATTATTTATATTTTTACCACTAGGAAGGGATTTCTAAACATCATCGTTGATTATGGAATGGAACACAGAATTGAGTATCTATCATTGCATGTGTTGACGGTCCTTAAGTATCAAATTTATTTATTAAATAAACAAAGAAAAGGATTCAAATGAAATCAACATCTAGACTTAGGGTTTTATCTGACAGAATTCCATGAGTTTTGATGTTTGTCTATTTCTGCAGGGGGTTATCAGGAAATACAGAAGAAAGGCCCACACGTTGGGATTACATTGAGATATCAACGTGCCGCACAATTATCTTACATCTAGAAGACTCCAGAAACCACGGGAAGGAAGCGGAGGCCGAACGGGGCCAGGCACTGGGCGCCCGCCCAGTTGACCTAGGCGCCCGCCCCCTCCTGGAGTCCAAACAGGACTCTCTTTCGGGAGAGATCTCCACCGACCTGAAGGATCAAGGATAACCGTTCAATCAATGTTGGTTTGATCCAACGGCCCATATTCACTTGAAGGGACTATAAAACCAGACCCCGTGGCCCCAAGAGGAGAGAGCCTCTCAACCCTAATTCATTATTCCTCAAGGGAGAAGAAGCCTCTGATCAAGATTAGAGCCACCACATCAATTAGATATCTAGATTAGCATAGCTACATAGGATTAGAACTAGAAGGAGTCAATCTTCGATTCGTTTTCGGATCTGTCAAGATGATTCTTGGTAATTCTCTAATTGTTTTCTAATCATCTTTGTTCTTCAATATTATGAATATGACTTTGTTCTACTTCAATATATTGCTTATGACTTTGCTCTACTTGTTTATATTCAAGATTATATTGTTCTTAGTTTATGATGGTTATATACTTGGCTTAGTTAGATTGGATCTATATACATGCTTAGGATCGTATAGCGTTTATCCATCGGATCCATGAGTAAATGATAGATATTGTGTAGGCGTGGTGCTTACACCGTATTTATCTGCGATTGTACCCAATATGCCAGATCGTGGGGTAGTTCGTGATAGTGACAGCTTCATTGATTCTTATATAGTCCCCCTCTCGTGTATTGGGCTGGCAGAGCAACATTATTACAGGGGAGTGATTGCTATGTTTCTTATTTACCTTACTAATATCACTATGCATGGGCGTAGTCTTGTCTTGCAATGATTGCTAAGTATGCTTGCACTAACTATGATAATACTAGATTATATAGTTGAGAATAACTTAGAAAATATTCTTGTAGTTCATTCTAATTGCATGCTAATGACTTTCTAGAGTATCTAATTGAGGTGCTTATCATATTTATTATGTGGCTAAGTTATGCTGATCAGAATTAATTATCTTTGTCACTATTCATTACTTCATATATCTTTTATGTGACACTTATCCCTGTATGAAAGAGTTAGATAAATGTTCTCAATTATACATGCAATGATAGATACTCAATCTCATATTCTATTCTTTAATCAATATTGATGGTTGCTAATCCCTTCCCAGTGGTAAAAATATAAATAACGATACCTGGAATACTTCTCGATTAAAATGCTACATCGGTATTAATCTGTGCGCTTGCAGATCCCATTCATTATTTATTTAGAATTGCAATTGCATATTTCAATACCTCGTCTCTCATGTCATGCTGGGGATGACAACTTGGCTTAACTAGTATGAGTGATAGGTTTGGCATTTTTGGCACCGTTATCAGAATTAGAGAACTAAGTCTACTTTTGGTAATGATGTTAAGAATACCCAACAAGCATTTTTGGCGACGTTGCCGGGGAAGGATGATTACTAATCAAGAATGAATATAGGATTTTGAGTTATCATTCGCATCACTAGTATGATTGAGCTTATTAATTCTCTCATACAATTTTACCCCGATATTTTTCTATTTTTATCTTATGCAGGGGAATGTATGAATAGAAGACATCTTCCAGGAAATTTTGTTGACAATCCTGAAGCATTATTCAGAAAAAACTAGAGCCAAGCTCAAGAAGAGATCATCAACACTTCAGCAAGAAGCTTCATCCAATCAAGAAGATCACCGGAACTTGTCTTCAGAGTATGAAGCCATGGCGAACAAATCAATCCGCGAGTTCTCAGCTCCCATTACAGACAACATCCGCACTGGACCTGCTGCAGAGATCAATGGCAACTTTGAGCTCAAGCCTGGACTTATCAACATGGTGCAATCCAACCAGTTCTGTGGGAAGGCACACGAAGATGCTAGTGCTCATCTCCAACACTTCCTGGAGATTTGCAACACATTTACTGTTGATATTTGGTAACGCAATAAGGAAATGATCCGCAAGCGCACGGATATTGGTGAGCATTTCACCCGGGAGGTTTTCCAGAGTATCGTATTTATATTTTTACCACTGGGAGAAAGGGTGCATCTGACTAACCAAATCTATTGCTACTATCCCTTTAGGCTACAAAGAATGTTTCTCGATGTGAGTGATGTATAGAGAAGACTGCAACCGTAGTCTCCTTCTAACCTTGGTAAAGATGATCTACTATTCTATTGGGGAAGCTTACGGAATCTAGACACCACAAAGGATGTTCGACCCGCACCTATAAACCCTAACCTTCCTGCTAACGAGATGTGGGATACAAAGGTAACTCGGAAATGTCACGTTCCTTGCTACTACCACTGTCCAGCTAGTTAGGGGATATCTATGAGTACCCTAGCCTAAACACCACGTTTACGCTAGCAATGATTACTCTAATACTCAACCGGAAGAGATTAAAGTAAACTCATAAACCAAGAAACAATAAAACAAGAACTTACTAGAATTAGAAGTCGAATTACTGAAGAATCCTAGGAGCTAGCCTCGGGTTAGGAGACTTGATCCCGTAGGTACAACTTCGGAGTAGACACCGACAGGTCGGGCTTCCTCCGATCTACACCTCCACTCTATCTCTCTCAATCTAGTAGAAACTAGAAGATCTAATTCTACTCACATTGGATGCAAAGCCAAAAATAAATTTTATTTAGAGGAGAGGTATTCCTCCGAGGGCACCTCTCAACTCTATGATGAACTTGTTCTCCTCCAGGGGCCAGGGGGTCTGCTTATATAGTCCCCTCCTTTTGTGCCTTATTGGTTCAGCAGACGATGTGGTACTAAACTTTCCACCATATCTCATTAAAATGCACATAGGCCTTAATGGACCAAAATCTGTTTTGGGCCCAATTAATCCCGCAGCTCTTTTATGTGGAGTCCTTCTTTTATTAATATCTCTTGATTCCGAACTCCAAATATTGCAAGTAATATATGCATTTCGATCAGCTCGACGAGGTCTTTGTAATGGTGTACTCCGTTCTGTGATTGGTGCTTGTACCAGGGTGGGCGCCCAAGGGAGAGGGCGGGCGCCCTACCCCCGGGCCCATTCGGCCTCCCGTTCGTTCCCTTGGATTTTGGAGTCTTCTAGATGACAGAAAATTGCACGACACGTTAATATCTCTATGTAAACCCAACGTGTGGTCCTTTCCTCCTTATTTCCTGATAACCCCCTGCAGAAATAGACAAACACCAAAACTCGTGGAATTCTGTCAGATAAAACCCTAAGTCTGGGTGTTGGTTGCATTTGGATCCTTTTCTTTATTTATTTGATGATTATATTTGATACTTAAGGACCGTCAACAACTCCCCCAAGCTTACCTCTTGCTCGTCCCTAAGCAAGGATGAACTCAAGAGTTTCTGCAGTGGTTTCATGACTTAAAAGTAAGATCTCATCTTTGAGTTAGAGTAAACTGTTAAGACTTAAAACTTACTCATTTTACCTTTCACCATGGGACTTGCAACCGTCACTTGTGTCTTGAGCAGTTAAAAGATAGAACAGTCAAGTCAAGCGCCATGTCTCTTATTCTTGATCAGCTATAGCTCTGGAGTTTTTGCAGATTTTCAAATAAAACTCAGAGATTCCATGTATGACTCTCTTAGATCTCTCTTTTGTGTTATTTCTGGATCCTTACCCAGGCAGTAATGGTATATGCCTTCTCTCAAAGTATGTGGTATTTTTGGTATAAGGCATAGTGATATTTCCTTCTCTCTCACCCTATTCTAATAAGGTTTTGATATCTGTAGCTCATAGGTGGGAGACAGCTAATACATACTTACAAGACATTTATTGCATAGTCAAACCATGGATCTAGAAGAACAAGTCAATAAGTCAAATCAAGATGTGCATGTGTGGCGAGTGAATGGTGTATGGTGATGATGGAGATAACAATGGTGAAAATCTAATTCTACTTTTGCTCTTTTAAGGGGATACATACCTTTCTTGCACTTTGAAGCTTTTTGAGGAGAATGAGATGCTCTATATTTTCTTTTTCTTTTTCTCTTAGGTGGGTATCTTGTACCCCTAATTCTACTGTCGGACACTTGTCCATTTTACCTCTCGTCTCACTTTTTCTTTTCTTCGAGGTTCCGGACACTTGCCCCTTTTTATTTCCTCGTATCCTTTTTGTCTTTTCTTTTTTTTTCTTTTTTTAACTAGAGCACTCATCTCCTGAAATAATATAGCAAGTGGTAGTAACCAAGATAACTCGAGCATTTATTTCACAGGGAAAAACAAAAATAGGAGAATGTTTTTGGCTATTCTCTCCCAGATTAGGAGTAGAATACTTTTGGGTGAATCTGGAGATGGAAATGAGTGGATGTATGTGGATGCGTACTTCCAGAGTAGAAGCAGCATGTGTGAGTGAACGTGCAAGTGAATCTTTATTTTAACCGCATGACAAGCTGCTAAGGGTCTACACAGCTTGACCACACTCAATGCTCATAAGCAGTAAAAGTAAATGTATGGTTCGTAGTCTAATATCGTAGTCTAATAAACATGTATATATGGCTATGGTATGATTTTAAACCGTCATACAGGAACTCATCATGCAACATTTTAAAGATTTTCAAAGATAAAATTCTCTAGAATTCTAGCATCTCTAGGAACACATAAATAGCAGCTCAACCTTTTCATATCATATCTGTTAACGACTTAGACTTTAGATCAAGTACTCTTCCCACAAGTTCAGGTTTAGAGCAGGTTTAAATTAAAATAGTTATGCCTAAACTTGAGAGAGATTTCAATTTTATGTACTAGTCATGGCAGAGCAACTATTCATCATTTCCATGTGAGAGCTTATCATAAGAGTTCATAGCAAACTTTATTTATTTATTTATTTAGCAAACCAAGCAAAGATATATATAAGCACAAAATTTTTATTTGGGTTTCATGATTATGCATCTTTTTATTATTTGAGTAAAGTATAAACGCGAGTAGAAACACTTAGCTGGATAAAATGGGGGTGCTCTCCCCCAAGCTGGATTTTGACGTAATTTCTTCTGATGTAGCTAGCAGGTGGCGGAGGTGTATTTGAATGTCGGCAGCACCCTGACAGCGATTAGGGTGTCCTCCGTCTGCTAGTCTTCTTTGATCCTTGAATTCTGTGGAGCTCAAATAGACAACAAAGCTTTGTGGAACTGATTAGGTGTTAGCATAAATATCTAGCCTTTACCATGTTGAGCCTCCTCGATAAACATTATTTATTTAGCAGGATCATGCACTTATTATTTTTAACATTTTTATTGTAAGATGAAAACATATTTATTTTATGCCACCACAGTGAATGTACCTATGGGTTTTATGCCATGAGCATACTCACATGGGGCTTACTATTTTTTAACATTTTTATTTTCTTTTCGAGATGATATGAACCTAATTAACTAAGCAAACTATTGAATGGAAAAGGATAACTACCCAGTTTACCTCTTGGCAAGGCGTTGGGTGTTTTTAAGTCCTTCGAACGGGACTCTCCGTTTTCTTAGTCATCCTGGGATTCGCTGGATGGCGTAGTCGGTGGTTCCGGCGGCTATAACTATCTTCTCTTTCCATACCTGACTCGGTGCTACGGTCTCCTCAGGACAGTTCTGTTCAAGCTGTATGTCTTTAGACCTTATCACTTCTCCTTCGTAGTCTACCCATCCGTCCTTGATGATTTGCCTCCTCTAGTTGCGTCGTCTTCTTCTTGTTCTGACCTACTTAGAGTCTTCAACTAAATAGTTAGGGTCACTAAAATAGCGGCATACCTTCTTAGAGGGGAAGTGCATGTGGACTTCTCCGGTTCCAATATAGATGATAACTTTGATAGTGTTGAGGAATGGTCTTCCAAGGATGGTGGGTGGATCGTACTCGTTTTCTCCTATGTCAATGACCTGAAAATCATCTGGAGCTGAATATATATTGGTTGTAGGGGCATGGTTCCATGCAGGAGCTGATAAGTGACTGCGGCCTTTATGTTGTCGTCAGATCCGGTGTCGTAGAGTGTCTACTGAAAAGAGTATCCATTGATTGTGCACTCGATGCTTGGAACACCAGGGTCGTCTTTCTTGATCAGGAAAGGCGTCTTGAGTTGACGATGTTGACTTCTTCCGACAAGGATCCAATGTTTTAAGTCTTCTGAACAAGACTTCTCGCTGTCTTCATCCTTTAGGTGCATCATTTGATTAGGTGTGGACCTTGACGTCTACACCCCTTGTTACGGTGTCACCCTTGTTTTTCGTTTGCCCAACAGTTCGAAGTATGGTGTTGGCAATATCCTGCTCAGTGTGTTTGTGCTCGTAGATCTAGGTCCTTCACTTGGTGGAGTCTGGGAGTTGTAAAACTCCTTCAGGTTTTGCTCGAAGTGTACCTGCTCATAGAGACAAGGCAGAGCTCAAGTGCATGGGCCCTGTTGGTGAAAAACACCAACAGAACCAAAAGTGTATTTGTCCTTCTCTAACCTTAAGCATAGTGAGCAAGACAAAGTTGATAGGATCATGAGTGTAGCATTTGAAACATTTGTCAGATCAGATTGCTCAACCTTATGGAAAGGTAATCTATCTGTATTTATGTTTTGTTTATATCTTCCAAAGATTGAATGTGCAACATTTTAGCTTATATGAGTGTGGGATCACGAAGGTAGTACTAAGAACAAAGATTAAAGAACTAAACATGTTGAATTAATTGGGTTGGTTAATTTGGAGTTACAAATCATACATGTTTGTCTCTTTTATTCATTTGTATGCCAGAACCAAGGAGAAGCTTATAAAAGTGATAATCAAGTATTTTAAGATGTTACCTTAATTGAAGAGTGATGGTATAATATCACCTTCTGGAAGCTTTCCTTTCTTAGCGGTTGTGTACTGTGTTTGTGGCATTCTTTGTCTCGTTCCATGGATCATCTCTTTATGATGAATGAGCTATGTCCTTCTTGTGCAAATTGTTAAACTTCATGTGTCTCCTTTATCTCCAATGAGTTTGTATCTCAGGACTTCCTAGGTTGATATTGAAAGTTTTCCTGCAGGGGTTAGTCCGACAAAATATACCAATGCCTACTCAAGCAGTTTTTAGTTCAGTAACCAAACTAGACTCCATGTCTAATTAGATTAAGGAAGGCTATTTAACCTAAGCACCATGCTTAATTTAAAAGCCAATAGAAGTATGTACAGTACTTCCAAACTAATACTTACTAAGATAAACATAGGTAGCATGATGGCTTTTATAAAGATCTATACAAGTGGAGATGAAGTAGTGTGATTAGTATTTAACAAATTGAGCATGTCTCAAAGGTAAGGACAACCAACATAGCAACATGGCAAAGGATGTTTTTATGTGAAGTACTCCCCCAGGCTTGAATTTTGAAAAATTCAAGTTTGGATGAATTTAATTCAATGTTGCATGATGATTGGTTGGACATACCTTGCGCTTGTCATTCCTCAGATCTTCTTGCTCCAATCCAAGAAAGG
Source organism: Sorghum bicolor (assembly GCF_000003195.3). Taxonomy (NCBI): domain Eukaryota; kingdom Viridiplantae; phylum Streptophyta; class Magnoliopsida; order Poales; family Poaceae; genus Sorghum; species Sorghum bicolor. The sequence continues at coordinate 37,276,295 of NC_012873.2, forward strand.
TTAGTGACACGAATACCCGAAGGAATATTTCTACAATTATCTTTATATGCTCAATACAGAAGGCAATGTTGCAAATAATTAGAAGTTCATGTCACGATCTGATAAGTGCTTGTTTTAGGACACTAAGCTTGTCTTTGGGAAACCATCAATCAACTCAATGAGATCTGCAATATTTATTATAGACATATGCATCGACAACCGCCCTTTTAAAGTTTTTATAAATAGAAAGGAAGAGGGGGTTGGAGATCTCAAATGCGGTAATGTTGGAGAGACCAATTGATTGGGGAGATATTTTATATGAGCAAGGACTTGGTGAGGTATTTATAAAATAACTTCCATGCTCACTGTTGTTTCTCTCATTCTCAAACTCCAAGGATAATCTTCATGAATTCTTAAAATTCCTCTGGGATTGTCTCTCAAGTTTGTTTTATCTATCCATTCAATGGTGATACATGGATTTTTAATGCCCTCTAGCCATTGATGTTGCTCTTCTCGATCCTCCTTGTGGTCTTGGTGACTCTTATGTATGGGATGTCTAGAGAGATTCATAGGATTATCCGGAGGTTCAAGAGAAAGAGCATAGTAGAAATTATTAGGCTCAAGGATGGGTTGAATAGCCGAAGCATGGGATTGGAATGTTTGGAAATCGGCTATTGAAACTTCCTTTCCTTGTCTAGGAGATGATTCCTTCTCTATCTCTAGGAATTTTCTATGAAGACTAGTACAAGAAGGATGTCCACAAATGAAGACATACCTTGCTTTACTAACAGATAAAGAAAGAAAAACTCTACCAAAGGGTATATGATTAAGACCAATGTGAAAATATCGAGAAAAAACATGGTCTTGTAGGGCTAGGTTTAAACCAGAATTTATAGAAAGATTAACAGATTCCCTAGGTGTAGCTAAAAGTTCATTATCTTTTTGATTAAAAGATAGGACCTCGGCTATGGAAAAGGGTTGGTTTTGACCTATTGCAATCAACTCCGGACATAGATCATAATTAGGGGCAGGACTTGTTGACACCCATGGTATATGGCTGGTCTCCGAAGGTGCAAAGAATTCAATAATAGGTATGAAATTTAAGTTATCCATAAAGATAGAAAAAATAAAAAGATAAAAGAATAAAAGTATAAAAGTATAATACAAGATAATAGCAAGACTTAAAGTTATCTCAGCAAACCGTCTTTCTCCCCGGCAACGGCGCCAGAAATGCTTGTTGATATTTGGTAACGCAATAAGGAAATTATCCGCAAGCGCATGGATATCGGTGAGCATTTCACCCGGGAGGTTTTCCAGAGTATCGTATTTATATTTTTACCACTGGGAGAAAGGGTGCATCTGACTAACCAAATATATTGCTACTATCCCTTCAGGCTACAAAGAATGTTTCTCGATGTGAGTGATGTATAGAGAAGACTGCAACCGTAGTCTCCTTCTAACCTTGGTAAAGATGATCTACTATTCTATTGGGGAAGCTTACGGAATCTAGACACCACAAAGGATGTTCGACCCCCACCTATAAACCCTACCCTTCCTGCTAACGAGATGTGGGATACAAAGGTAACTTGGAAATGTCACGTTCCTTGCTACTACCACTGTCCAGCTAGTCAGGGGATATCTATGAGTACCCTAGCCTAAACACCACGCTTACGCTAGCAATGATTACTCTAATACTCAACCGGAAGAGATTAAAGTAAACTCATAAACCAAAGAACAATAAAACAAGAACTTACTAGAATTAGAAGTCGAAATACTGAAGAATCCTAGGAGCAAGCCTCAGGTTAGGAGACTTGATCCCATAGGTACAACCTCGGAGTAGGCACCGACAGGCCGGGCTTCCTCCGATCTACACCTCCACTCTATCTCTCTCAATCTAGTAGAAACTAGAAGATCTAATTCTACTCACATTGGATGCAAAGCCTAAAATAAATTTTATTTAGAGGAGAGGTATTCCTCCGAGGGCACCTCTCAACTCTATGATGAACTTGTTCTCCTCCACGGGCCAGGGGGTCTGCTTATATTGTCCCCTCCTTTTGTGCCTTTTTGGTTTAGTAGGCGATGTGGTACTAAACTTTCCACCATATCTCATTAAAATGCACATAGGCCTTAATGGACCAAAATCTGTTTTGGGCCCAATTAATCTCGCACCTCTTTTATGTGGAGTCCCTCTTTTATTAATATCTCTTGATTCCGAACTCCAAATATAGCAAGTAATATATGCATTTCGATCAGCTCGACGAGATCTTTGTAATGGTGTACTCCGTTCTGTGATTGGTGCCTGTACTAGGGTGGGCGCCCAAGGGGGGAGGGCGGGCGCCCTACCCCTAGGCCCGTTCGGCCTCCCGTTCGTTCCCGTGGCTTCTGGAGTCTTCTAGATGACAGAAAATTGCACGGCACGTTAATATCTCTATGTAAACCCAACTTGTGGGCCTTTCCTCCTTATTTCCTGTTAACCCCCTGCAGAAATAGATAAACACCAAAACTCGTGGAATTCTGTCAGATAAAACCCTAAGTCTAGGTGTTGGTTGCATTTGGATCCTTTTCTTTATTTATTTGATGATTATATTTGGTATTTAAGGACCGTCAACATTTACCATATCAGGAGTTTCCAAAGATGCTATACTACTTCGCCTCTTCCCATTCTCACTGTTAGGAAGAGCGAAGCAGTGGTTCTACGCTACAAAGGAGAAGAATACTACATGGGCACTCTACTCAACAAACTTCCTGGCTAAGTTCTTTCCCATGGGCAAGACCAATGCTCTCTGTGGGAAAATTACAAGTTTTCAGCAACAAAATGATGAATCTGTTCCAGAAGCATGGGAGCGCTTCCAAGACTACATCCTAGAATGTCCCCATCATGGAATGGAGAGTTGGCTACTGATGCAGACATTTTATCATGGGCTCGGCAACAGTGCCCGAGAGACCATGGATGCTGCAGCTGGAGGAGCATTCCTATCACTTACCATATCACAAGCCACAGCTCTTGTGGAGAAGATGGCGTCCAAGCAAAGCTGAAATGA